>NW_016108064.1:101285-140892 GCF_001604975.1 Cebus imitator | reverse complement strand
TGTTGACCAGGATGGTCTCGATCTCTTGACCTCGTGATCCACCCGCCTCGGCCTCCCAAAGTGCTGGGATTACAGGCGTGAGCCACCGCGCCAGGCCGGCATTCCCTCTTTCTAAGGGCCATTCCTTGGGGTCCGCTGATGGCCAAAACATTGAGACTGCAACCTTTGTACCCTTCTAAAAATGAATTTTTTTTAACTCAGGTCAACCACGTAGTATATTTGTTGGCTAGGGCTGCTATAACAAAGTATCACCAACTGAGTGGTTCAGCCAACAGGAATGTATCGTCTCCCAGGTCCTGTAAGCTAGAAGTCTGCAATCAAGCTCTCAGCAGAGTGGATTCTTTCTGAGGACTGTGAAGAGCCATCTGTTCCATGCCCCTCCAGGAGTTTCTGGTAGCCTCAGGCATTCCTTGACTTGTAGATGATGTTCTCCCTGTCTTCACATTGCCTCCCTCTGTGTATGTCTGTCTCTGTGTCCAAATTTTTCTTTTATGTGAGGAAATCAGTTATATTGGATGAGGGCCACTGTAATGACCTCATTCTAATTAAATCATCAGCAAAGACCTTATTTCCAAAAAGGTTCCATTCACAGGTCCCGGGGGGAGGACTCCAATTTGGAGAGACACAATTCACCCCTAACACTTGGGTATAGCATATTCTTATTTGGGTCAAGGATGCATTCCTCAAGACCCCCATATAATTTAAAATTTTCATAATCTAAAATTAATTTTTCTAAAGGTAAAACAATTGTGGAGGGACTATGATCTCAAAATATATATAATCAATTAAATTATTTATTTATTTATTTATTTTGAGACAGAGTCTTGCTCTGTTGCCCAGGTTGGAGTGCAATGGTATGATCTTGGCTCACTGCAACCTCTGCCTCACACATTCAAGTGATTCTGCTGCCTCAGCCTCCTGAGTAGCTAGGACTATAAGCACCTGCCATCACCTCCAGCAAATTTTTATATTTTTAGTAGAAATGGGGTTTCACCATGTTCCCTAGGCTGGTCTGGAACTCCTGACCGCAAGTGTTCAGCCAGCCTCAGCCTCCCAAAGTGCTGAGATTACAGGCATAAGCGACCACACCTGGCCTCAAAATGTGTTTTACCCACAAACATGTAGCATGTTTGCTTTTTAATATTTCTTTTTTTTTTTTTTCTCAATGTTTTCTCTAAAATTTCCCTTTGGAGACTCAAATTTACATAACCTTCCACCACAAAGTGACTGATTTTTCAGCACAGGCCCAGGCAATGCGGCTTAATGACATCTTAGATGATATTATGTGATTCAAAAAGTTTTAATTTTTAAGTAGCAATGAACATTAAAACAACGGTACAAAAATAACCAAAATCACTTGCAGAAATTTGGTGCATGTAAGCGTGAGAGTGATCCCCAGCCACCAACAATGGAAGCTGCGTGTTTCCATTAACTAGCTGAAGCAGTGCTGTCATACGGCAAGAGCGTGAACACAGCAGACAATTCTGATGGGGGCCCTGCTTTGAAACTGTGTAAATTATTTACGCTTTTTTTAATTTGGAGAATTATTGGGTTTTTTTCAAATGTGCATAGCCAATTGAGACTTTGTTAATATTTTTAGGTCTCACTATTTCAAATTCACATCGTTCAAAATTGCATTCAATGCCACTGCGCTGTGTAACTAGGACTTTTCCTTCAGTCGGAAGAACCACAGAGCAAAACTACCCAGAGGAAGCAAGGCAGTGCAGATGGCGGCTACATGTGTAGTTACAGGGGCCAGCCTTGTGTAGATGAGGACAGAAATGAGTTTTAGATTATTTCTCTGATCCTTACTCTTTATGTTATTTATTATCTGGTCCTCTCTAGCTAGTTCTGAAGGCTGACACAAGAAATATTACTTTTACTGCACGTTCTTTTGTCCTCCCCTTCCCCTGCCCACCAAAATAGGCCTGTCATCTCTTCATATAAAAGCTAAGCTCCTATAGCAAAATGACCTAAAGGCAACACGAGGCAGGCAGTAAATACTCAGCAATGTGGTGGTGGTGTTGACCGTGAACCAGTCCTGAGACTCGGCTTCGCCACCAACCAGTTATATTTCCTGGAATAATTTGTTTAACTTCTCTGGGTTTCTACTCTTCCATAGTAAATGGCTTTGTACATTTTTTTTTTTTTTTTTTTTTGAGACAGAGTCTCACTCCGTCACTAGGCGCCAGGCTGGAGTGCAGTGGCGTCACTGTGGCTCACTGCAACCTCCGCCTCCCGGGTTCAAGCAGTTCTCCTGCCTCAGCCTCCCACGTAGCTGGGACTACAGGCATGTGCTACCACCCCAGCTAATTTTTTTGTATTTTTAGTAAGATGGGGTTTCACCATGTTGGTCAGGATGGTCTCGATCTCTTGACCTCATGATCCACCCGCCTCGGCCTCCCAAAGTGCTGGGATTACAGGCTTGAGCCACCGTGCCCGGCCAGCTTTGTACATTTTTGCTAAATTGATAGAATGCCAAAGGCAACACACAGTTGAGAATTGCTTGGTAATTCTCTCACAGAGAGAAGCATGGGTCATGTGATGAGGATCTCAGTCACAAGTCTTCTAGTCTCCTCTCCACTAAATCCATGGTTTTCCTGAGTCTCCTAAATAGTCCTGAGGCCTCACATGCTCAGTGGAGCAAATAGGGCTGTTCTTAGCAGTTTTGCCAGCTGTCTCATCCTTAAAAGCCTCACACACCTCAGCTATGCCCAGCTGTACAGTGTACGTTCACCCCAGCCCCAGCAGGGAAGCAAAGGCTACACTGGTTTCGTTGCACTGACCCTGACCTTGACTATGCAGCAGGTCTTGGACAGGCCCATCCTTGGGCTTCTGGAAAGAAGGGTCCTACATAGATACAGCATTCTCGGAACTAAAACATGTGACTTGACTCACAAGAGACTGGCAAATTTCAAAAGTAAAATAATCTAAAAAATACAAAAATTATATCACACTTTGTGAAGCCTCTTAATTGCCTTAACTCAAAAAGAAACAACACTGCATTAGATTCATCTACCTAAGAAAATCCATATGGGGAATATGGTCACACATTTTCCCCTGATTTGTGAGCAACAGGAATGCTCTCCTCCCTGACCCAAACCATCTCTACTGCTGTTTCCACAGATGAGCCCCATTTCTTTTTTCCAAAATCCTTTCCTCTCTCTATAAAGGAAGACATTCCTCTTCAGCCTCATGAAAAAACAAACAAAAGAGAGAACACATCTTGTCCTAGTCTTTGGAAAGTCAATGTAAAAACATGTTCCACTCCTGGAGCAAAGGCTTGTCATTCTCAGCTCATCTTCAAGAAGGGTGCTGCACAAAAGAGTCTGGAGTTTTGCCTTTTGGTTTCCGTGCTCAACGTCTGAATAGCCTTGTTTATGTTTGATTGTTGTTTTGTTTTTTCTTTTTCTTCTGACTGTGAGAGTAGAGGGAAAGGTATTAAATAGTTAACTCTTGCCTGCCTCCAACAACACTGACAGCAACTGGTGTCAATAAAATATAGTGAAAAATGAGCTGAAATTTTAACATCTGTGAACCAGGTCTCCCTTAGGTCGGCTCTGAAAGTCAAAGACAGGAAGTTGAAGTCAGTAAAACGGGGCCTTGCCTCTGCAAGGTACAGTGGGAGCAAATAACTTGGAGAAATAAAAAGGTCTCCTAGGCAGGAGCACCATTCTTCCCATTTTCTTATGGAAATATTGCCCAGGAGAGAATTGATGAAGAGGTCAGAATACGTAGTTATTTTAGAGCCATTTGTCTGCACTCAACCAAAAGGTCATTAGAATTGCAAACAGCTAATGTTGCATGCTCACTTGTTTGCAGGAGAAACCAATTATCACAAACAAAAGCTTCTTGTCTCAGATTGGTTTACTCCAGCTGCTTTTAGAAGAAGAAACAAGCAGATGATCCTCTTGCTCTGACTTTAACGGGCCTCCGCCCGACACTCTGGCAACAGAGACCTTAGGATCTTAAGCCAAATGGGTACCTACAAAGCAAAGTGCTGCCACCTCTCTGGGATAACGTCCCCCACTCCCAGCCTCTTGAACCCAATCAGTGCTTACTGAGAACCAAGTCTCTTCTAAGTTTTTTTCTTTATTTAAAACAAATAAATGACAGTGTTTGAAAATAACCAGGAGCTGCAGCACTAACGGTCAAGGTGAACTTGGCTGACTGAAGTACATTTGTAGACTCTGTGACCTGCTTGCTTGAGTGACTGTTTACAGTTGTTAGGAGACTCTGCAGAGTTGAAGGTCTTTTTGTGGATTTCTTGATTTTTTTGAATACTTAAAAACAGAGTGTTTTTTGTTTTTTTTTTAAGGGCATCATTATAAACCATTTGGTTATCTTATGCTTCTTAATTTGCATATTTAAACTTACATGTAATCAATATAGTAGAGGTATTAATGATTAATAATTAATAGTAAGGAACCGTAAAGTTTGAATGTGCACTCATTTAGAGAGGCAGCACAGCACAGTGGTTAACATGCAGACTCTGGAGCCAGAATACATTTGAACATTGATTGTTTGACCTTGGACCAATGACTTAACCTTTCTGAGGCTGTTTCCTCATCGGTAACACGGGCATGATCATCATTCATAAATGCTGTCCTTTAAATGATTTATAAATAATGCCCTTTAAAAAACACCTTTTACTTCTTCACATGAGTTATGAGGACTACAACTGTGCTATATAGTTAATAGCTCATAGTATTTATCATTTTTCTGAGGCATAAATTTGAATCATGTGTTCTGTGAGAATGGCATGCAATAGCCTAGCACCTGAATGAGAGACTAGCTGTTGCAGGTTAGGGAAGGAAGGGTGAATAAATTAATACTCGTGCTAGAATAGGTTGGTGGTCCTTATGAGAAAAGAAAAAAAAATAAATTCCTATCTCAAGACACACACAAAAATCTATTGTAGACAGAAATAAAGACTTAAATGCAAAGAATAAAGCTTCAGATCTTTTGGAAGAAAACAAAAGAATACCATTATGGCTTCAGGATAGGAAAGAGTGCCTTTAAAACGACAAAATAAGATCTAGCACAGTGGCTCACATCTGCAATCCCAACACTTTGGGAGACCAAGGCTGGCAGATTGCTTAAGCCCGGGAGCTTCAGACCAGCCTGGGCAACATGGTGAAACCCTGTCTCTACAAAAAATTAGCCAGTTGTGGTGACATGTGCCGGTAGTCCTTGCTACCTGTGAGGCTGAAGTGGGAAGATCCACTGAGCCCAGGAGGTCAAGGCTGCAGTGATCCATAACTGTACCACTGCACTTCAGCCGGGGTGAGAGTGAGACCCTGTCTCCAAAGAAAAAAAGAAGTCAGGGTGAGGGGCAAACTATGTTTAAAAACTATAATATATTCACATACATTAAAAATTAAGACCTGCTCCCAAGACATCATAAAAAGTTGAAAAGATAGGCACAATCTGGGAGAATATATTTGTAAAATATTTAACTGACAAAAGATTAACATCCAGAATAAAAGAATGTCTATAAATTGATAAGAAAAAAGCAAACAACCTAAAAAAAAAATGAGTAAAACACCTGAATAGGTATTTCACGGGAGGGGAGACAGGAAAGGCCATCAAATATATGAAAATATGCTGAATGTCATTACTAGACAAGGTAATGCAAATTAAAATCGCAACAAAATACCATCTCAAAACCACCAGCTTGATGAAATACCAAGCACAGCAGAATAGAAAGCAATGATCAGGAACTCATGCGCTACAGGTACACAGGTGCAACCACTTTGTAAAGCAATTCGGTATTGCTGAGTAGAATTAAAAATGCTCTAACTCACAATCCAAACAGTCCATTTCTAAGAGTGGATCTCAAACTTTGCTGCATATCACAATTACCCAGTATGTTTTTTAGAAATCCTGATCCTCAGGCTGTACCCAGACAATTAATAATTAGCATAAGAGCCATACATCAGTATTGTTTAAAACATCCAGATGATTCCAAGGTGAGCCAAGCTTTCTAGCCAGCAGCATCCTTTAGGCTGTGGCTTTTCACTGCTCCTCAGTACTGGCTGAAGTGGAGGACACCCAGAATTAGCAAGACACCCAGTAGGCTGGGAGCCCATTGAACAAAATCCCATTGATGCTTCCCATCCACAACACCCTGCATGTAAGAAAAAGGACCAAAGACTGCTGGAGGACTTCCTACATTGTACCAAGGTGCTGCTGGAGGACTTCCTTGTTCATGTGGCACAAATACCTAGATATTTACCTCTTGTGCCACATGAACGAGGAAGACCTCCAGCAGCCCTTTAGTCCAAGACACTTCCAGGTTTTCCTTTCCAAATACTAGTGGGGTAGCTCTATTCAAAGTGTACAAACTGAGAAGTCGCATTTTGTGTTCTAGGGCTGGGGGCTGGGAGGTCAGGTAGGACTACTCAAAGATGTAGGATTAGTCAGAGATCTAAACTGAATGTTCCAGCAGTTTGTAGCAGAAGGTCTCTTTTACGACATCCATTTAGCAGCAGGGTGACTACTCTAGCCATGCAAGCCTACTCAGCAAATCAGAGCATCCTCATTATTTTGTAACAGATGATATAAAAATTTTTGATATCATTAAAATTTAGAATTGAGTTGCATTAGTAAGGTATTTTCAATGTAATGCTTGTCAGTGGAAAAAAAGAAAGCTATTTGATTCCTTATCATTTTTGAATTGTTATTAAATGATATTAAAATTTTTATTGCCTATCTTGAGAGCAATGGTTTCCATCAGTGGTGACTATCAAGAATTTAAAGAGATCATCATTTTAAATCTTGACCAGAAATTGCATATAACCATTTCGTGCATAAAGCCTGACTTTAAAAAAAAATTATGTTCAAGGAAGAAAGCTTAAGTTTCTCTTTTTAAAAATGTTGAAACATTCCATGTGGAAATTTTATACAAATTCATCTTCTTAATATAATTATGTACTATAAAAAAATAATTTTTTTTTTTTTGGCCAAGACCCATGGAGATGCCTCCAAACACCCTCCAATTTACCCGATGTGTTGAACAAATGCTGTCATTTTCTGTGTCTGTCATGATGAGTCAGGAAGTATGGCCTTAAAAAGAAACTTCATGAAATGTGCAAGAACATTTATGGAAGCCTTGTCTGTAACAGCAAAGTACACTAAAAACTGCCCCGAATTAATCGCAATGGAATGGATAAATGGTGGTGTGCTCATTCAATGGAGTGGAATGCAGCAGGGGAAACAGTGAGCTACAAGGACAGGTTAGCATGGAGGAATCTCAAAAGCTCATATTAGGCAAAGGAAAAAAGCAAGTCACTAAAGAAAACATGCAAAGTTCAAAAATAGGCAAAACGAATAACACATTTTTAAAAGAAGGGATTGATGATATTTTTAGGAGAAAATAAAGTCCCTAAATGTAGCTACTCTAGCAATGCCCCTCACACAATCCCATCTCCACCGTACCTCACCCACATTGGCCCATAGATCTGCTGCCTCTTCAGGCTACACCTAGAAAAAAGATGCTCTGCTGTGTCCCCAGCTCATCTGGAGTTCCCTTCCCCAGACTGAGGGCTCAGCCAAGTGATAAAGAAAACCCCTTCCCTTCTCAAGTATCCACTGGGATGTAAGGTTTTGAGTCCTTGAGTAGCTTTCTACCAGTAAATCAGATTTAATTTCATATACCGCTATAGGCAAATGAAGCTCTCCCATCATCTTGAATTCTTCCTCCTTCTTTAAAAGTTCAAAACACTCTTTCTGTCAAAAATCTTGGCTCTGGCTCTATTACAAGAGGTGTTCATAACAGTAGACTGTATTCAGACACTGGACTGACTAATTCTGAGCCCCACGTCTCCCACAGCAATGGGCAACTCAGTGAGATGAAGGCCAAGGCAACAATACGTTAGGAAACATCTGCTGTTTCCTTGAAATTTTATCTCACCACAGCAGAATTCATGGCACCACAAGAGCTTAGAAAACGGCTTTACAAATTTAGATAATGCTTTATTTACCTATTCCATTGGGAAAACTGCAGAGGTATTTTTTTTCTCTGTAACAGATGTTCACTACCTGCAACTCCCATACTGTTTTTAATTTAACAGTGCTTGATGGAAATATTTTTACCACATATTACATACTTTCCTAATTTATTTAATGTATCATCCAGAAGACAATGACTATATTTGCAAAAGAAGGTCACCTCATTAAGAATATCAGTTATTGTCTCATGCTACCCAATAGCTCTGGAAAAGCGTGGGTTAGGGAAATGGGCAGGACCCCTTGGCTTTCGCCTACTCTGGCTGGTCTGTTCTTCTGTCCCCTTCTTTACATCAGCTTCTGTGTCCTTCCTTACATCAGCCATGCCTCACGGCTGCTAGCTTCTGATCAGCAGTAGGTCTGTTTACAACAAAGTGTCCATGCTTCACCAGGTGTGATCCTTGGGCCAGCAGCATCAGCATCGCCTAAAAACTTTGAGAAATGCAAACTCTTTGACCCTCCACACACCTAATACATGCGGATTGACATTCTTTGGTACAGAATAATTGCTAGTATAAGGTGAGCTAGGATACCTATCCCTTGCTGTAACTCTGAATTTACATTGAGGCAAGAACCCAGTGGAGAAAAAAGAAAGTGGTAGTACAAAAAACAGTCCAAGACACAGGTTGTTTTCTTCCTTTTTTTATAGATGGAGTCTCACTGTGCCACCCAGGTTAGCATACAATGGTGAGATCATACCTCACTGCTGCCTCGAACTCCTGGGCTTACCTGATCCTCCTACCTCTGCCTCTCCAGCAGCCACAACTACAGCTGTACACCACCACACCCAGCTAATTTTTAATTTTATTATAGAGTTGAGGGTCTCACTATGTTGCCAAGACTAGTTCCGAATTTCTGGCCTCAAGTAATCTGCCTGCCCTGGCCTCCCAGATTGCTGGGATTATAGGCATGAACCACCATGCCTGGCCCTGAGACACTTTTATGTCTATAAATCTTATCAGCCCTGTTGCTATAGGAAGTCACTGTAATCACAATTACAATAATGCACACACACTTTGTCTAGTGCAACCCCCAGATTATACTTCTGTTTCTTATTTTTATCCTCTAAACATCCCCTGGTATCTATTCTGAATTAATTTCACTTGAATTACAACTTTCCCTGTGTTAGTAAAATGAGCATTGACTGGAGTGGGAAGGGCAGACACAATGAAATCTGCTTTGGGCTCCCCTGACCCTGTCCAGGTTGTATGATGTGTTACAGAGCTAGATTGCCTTGGTTCAAGTCCTGGCTCTGCCTGTGTCACTAATGACACTGCACAAGTTATTCCAACTTTTCGTTCCTCAGTTTCCTCATCTGTAATATATGACAATGATCATAATTGCACCTACGTCTCAAGGTGAGCTTAAGAATTATATAAATTGATGTATATATGTGCACATATATATATGCCTCAAACCAAGGCTGGTAGCATTGCTATGGAAAATGCTCAACTGATCATCACTGCCTCACTATTATTATATTTTAGTAGAAATAATACATTATTATACTTTTATTATTATACTGATTATCTAAATGCAGATAGGAGGCCTTGAACCACCCATATTTCTTTCTTAACTCATTTGTTTTTACCTGTGAGACCTTAAGTAAACGTATTCACCATCTCTGAGCCTCAGTTTCCTCATCAGTAAAAAGAGGATAAGAATAATATTTACTTCTCAGTGGACTAAAAGTAAAATGAGAAAGTTTTTTAAAAGTACCTAGACCTGGCACATATGGGCCCTAAGCAAATATTGCTGCTTTATCTCCTTTACCATAAAAGCAAATCGTCAATACAACTAAATAAGATGTGTTATTTTACATGTAATTCACATTCAAGATGCCAGTCACATGTATCTTCTATTCACCCTACAGGACCTGGCTGAAATGCCCCCTGCGGTGATGTCTCCCCATGCTCCCTAGGGACCCCATAACTCTTTCCTGACTTCTCCTAAAGTATTGGCTCACTGGATCATAATATGTCTTGCATGTGCATCTCCCAACTATGCTGTGACTCCTTGGGGGCAGGTATCAGATTTCATTTATATCTATGTTTTTAGTACCCCAGGCAGGGCCTTACAAAGAGCCAATAGTAAATATTTATTGCATGGGTGGATAGATGAATTGGTGGGTGTGGGGGAGCAAGGGTGGATGGATGAACATAGAGTAGCTCCCTGGCCCTTTTGTTATGGAAAGATTTAGAGACCTGGGACAGCTATTTTCTAAAACACAGTTGTGTTGGATGACTTGAACTGCATCTTTCTAGGTGAACAGTACATTACTCCATTACATTGTGAATAGCAAACCCTTTCCTCCTAAGTACACATACAGTCAGAAAACACAAAAAAGTTCTTCGAATTGAGGAGCCTCAACTCCATATCTGAGGAGTGTGTACATATTACGGTTGTTTGAAGTTTATGCAAACCCTTTAGGATGGCATCCTAAGACCACTCTGATCTGGCCCCAGCCTTTCTCCCCAGCTTTGTTTCTCCTGCCCTTTACTGCCTCCTGAGAACAGAGCAGTCCATGAACACTTTCCAGATGCCCCTTCATAGTCAATTACCCCTTCTCTGCATTTCCTTAGAACACTGCTCTATTTTTGTCTTTGCATTGTCATTTATCCATTTTATAGCTAATGAAACTAAGGATTAGAGAGGTTAAGTAATTTGCCCAAACTGACACAGCTAGTAAGTAAAAGAACCAGGATTTGAACCTAGGCTGACTAACTCCAGAGCAAATGCTCTTGAACATTGTGCAAATGTGGGGGATGTTAACTTACTTTTGCAGATGTCAATATTACTATGAAAATAAGTACTGATATGGTAGATTAGTACAAAGCATTGAGAAAAGTGATGAGTAATTGCCACACATCATAACTCATGGTTATTTCATGATTATTCCAATCTCTTTTTGAGGTTATTCTCATAGGAGCATGATATATACAAATATACATATACACACATATACATTGATAGGTATATAGATGGATAGATATAGATGGATATAGATGTTATATCTATCTATAGAGAGTGTCAGTTTCAAATTTATAATCTGTGTTACACCAGGCACAGAGTAAAGGATAAAGCAGGGTCAAATGAACAGAAAATTATTCTTGCACTGGCTCTTTTTCCCTTCCCACTTACTACTGTAGGCCTTACAACTCCCTGCCAAGCCTCCTCGAGTCTGTTAATTTTATGGAATCTCTTGGGATGTCATGGATATAAGACTGTGCTGGCAGCAAACATGTGGCATTGATCTTCTCTTTGACTGTGTTCTGGGCACCTTGGATAAGGCTTGCTAAGGCCACCTCAGCTGTCACTGGTGAGGCAGTGCTATATTTTTCCCAAACTTACCATCTGATAGTCCATCTATAAAGCAAGAAAATGCCTGTCTTCTTTTACAGTTCCCTTAGGATGTTAAACTCCAAAGTCATTTTAGATTGCCCCTGTATCCTTAAGGTGTAGCAAAACCAGTTCCTTTGTTTCTACCTAGAGACCCAACAACTGGGCAGCTGACCAGTGCCCACTACGGACCTTGAAACCCATCCTCCAGGGCCCCACCTTTTTCAGAACACACTGTCCTCCAGAGCTTCAGAAACCAGACTCAAGGTTTGCATTTTACTGTGAAGCCTCCTGGATTTTGGTGTGCCCTATACATTGCTTAAGATAATACCACCACCACGTTGCACTTTTATAGTTCTCTTCCAAGTAAATAGTGCCTCCTTTATCTTATTAATATTTGTCACCAGCTGTGGAGATAGGCAAGGCTGAGATCACTAACTGCCCCCAATTTGTAGACAAAGAAACATGGACAGGCATTAGGAAATACAGGAAAAAAAACCCCACAAAACATAATTACTAAAGAAAGGCCAGAATCCAAACCCAAGTAGCCACTCAAATCATGGTTCTCAATTTCGATTACACAAAAGTCTCTTACCCAGTACCTTGATTGAGACCAGATATTCATTTTCTAAGTTTAGGACAAATTGTAAAGAAATGCTTTCAAACACTGTATTCCTGAGGCCTTAGAGTCAATATGTGGAAGAAGGCTAGGATGACACAATGGAATAAGGTTACTGAGGGAAGTTTCAGACAATGTTTAAAAGCAGGATAGATTTTCATCTCTCTGGAATTGCTTAAGGACTTTCATAGAGGAAATAAATGATATGAGCACAGGCGCTCCCCCAGAAGCTTGTGATTTGGGTGTGTGTGTGTGTGTGTGTGTGTGTGTGTGTGTGTGTGATCTACAACTCTCAGTGAGTCCGAAATGAATCTAGAGACACATTTTACCAAGAAGGTTCTGTTCTTAAATGAGAAGTAGTTTATTTGATCACATAACTTTAGGAAATTCTCAGTTGAACAAAATTAAGCAGGTTTTGTTTTTTGGGTGTTTCATTTCTGCAATATTCCTTAAGTTTTTGCTCTTAAGCTATTTGAATTTCTGTGAAAAAGAAATAGCATTCTCTATTTCCTTAACTATTTTTCCACAGTATTCTTTTTCTGAAAGCATTTTGTAGGATGGAATTTCACAAAATACATTTGAAAAACCTTGCCCTCAACACAATGTATAGGTATTACTGTAGAAGAAAAACAAACCTCATTTGCTTTCAAAACAAAAGCAGAAATAGGATATCTAAACAAGAGTTGGGAATAATTCTCTCAGGTGTTTAATGTGTTTCAACAATTTTCTTGAAAACGTTATTGTGTAACAAAATGCAAAATCACTTCTTCAGTCCATAAGGAAAGGAAAGAAAGAGATGAGTATAAGTGAGCCATTGGGTTCCCAGAGGCTGCTTGGAGTTCATGAAAAAGTTTAGAGACCCAGAGCAGAAAGCAAGAGATGTGAAGAGGGCTGCCTTAAACTGTAAGGGTGATGGGGTTCATCCAGGGTGGCCTCAGTTTTCAAAATCTATAACCTCTAATCTGGCCTTTATACCCATGGTCTTCCAAGACATATCTCTGTCCTCAGCCATGCTTCCTTTTAGCTCCGCCAAGGACTAAAGCATATCCTCTCCTAGGCAAAGTCTTGTGAAGAAGGGGCAGAGAATCTGCCCTTGGGTTTGCTGCAGCAGACCACCCACAGGTTCCATTAGTCTTTATGTTCAAGCTCAAGCTCAAATTCCAACTCTTAGTCTTCATGGCTGCCTGTTAGGACAGCCTGAATTGACTAAGCCCATAAATATCCAAGCAGATACACTAGACAATTAAAAGAAATCTTTCCAGGTTCATCCATGTCCCTACAAAGGACACAAACTCATCGTTTTTGATGGCTGCATAATATTCCATGCTGTATATGTGCCACATTTTCCCTGTCCAGTCTATCATCGATGGGCATTTGGGTTGGTTCCAGGTCTTTGCTATTGTAAACAGTGCTGCAATGAACATTCGTGTGCACGTGTCCTTATAATAGAATGATTTATAATCCTTTGGATATATACCCAGTAATGGGATTGCTGGGTCAACTGGATGAACCTGGAAAGCATCATTCTCAGCAAACTGACACAAGAGCAGATCAAACACCGCATGTTCTCACTCATAGGCAGGTGTTGAACAATGAGAACACATGGACACAGGGAGGGGAGCACTACACACTTGGGTCTGTTGGGGGGAAATAGGGGAGGGTCAGTGAGGGGTGGGGAGTAGGGGAGAGATAGCATGAGGAGAAATGCCAGATATAGGTGATGGGGAGGAAGGCAGCAAATCACACTGCCATGTGTGTACCCATGCTCCAGTCTTGCATGTTCTTCACATGTACCCCAAAACCTAAAATGCAATAAAATAAATTAAAAAAAAAAAGAAATCTTAATGCAGCAAAATTCCACAGAAGCTTCCTTACAGAAATATATTTCTAGGACACCTTTTGCTCTGTTAGTTTTTCCTCATTCCATTGGCTTCTATATTTCCCGGAAAAGCTTCTCTTCCAGGTACCTTTGAGCATCCCATAGAATGACGACTATCAACAGGAGAGACACTAACATCAGCCACAGAAAGGCTCCCCAAAGGGCTAAGGAACACAGGCAGAGAACTGTATTTTCTTGATATATCTGCTCCTATGCAAAGAGAGGCTGATGGAGAGAGGATTTTCCCCACCTAACAAAATTGTTGTAACATCATCGTAAATGACTTCCCAATGGCTACTGCACAATGCACAGCACCCGCCGCCAACTGACACAGCCCAAATCCTAACACTTGGCAGCAGTCGTTTGTCTTACACATATTATCTTATTTTCACAAGCAACTGGAGCTGCCAAAAGGCCTTGTGAATAAACACAGCTTGGCAGATGTCATGGCAGGCCCAGAGTAAAAGGCCCTGGAAAGAGGACTGGCAAGTTGACACGCCTCCCCACGTCCCAGCAGGCAGAAAGAAGGCGACAGACACAAACTGAGCTGCATGTTAATGTCTCCAAAGTTCAGAGTACAGAACATAGGAGACACAGAAGGAGAAATTAATATGGAAGAATTTCAGACTGAAGCAAAACATTTGTCACTACCTCAGCCACTGAGTAGATTTTCAGATTATTTAAAAGCAAAGGCAGTCTTATAAACAAGGTACAATTATATAAAACACGTTTTTAACTGCAAAGAACAATCCAAGGATATATTAAATGCTTCATATAATGGAAATATTTATTTTTAAATAGGAGGAAGGAAAATGGTTCATTGGAGTCTTTTGAATGAAGGACTCAGAAAGCATATTTTCACAGTAAGTAGTAGCATCTTGCCCATGGACACACCAGTCTCAGGGAGCAGGTGAAATTACCCCAGGACCAGTGCCACTCTTTGGTTATGTCCTTTAAGCTGCCACCTTGCCAACAGGAGCTGTTCAAAATGCAGAACTCTTCACATTCTCCCCTTACTTAAACCTAACAGTGGCTCCTTTCTTGTCCTCGAAGTACAGTCTAAAATCATCAGCATGGCCAGTCCCTCCATGACTGTGTGCTGCCCCCCCTCTGTCCTCAGGCATCATCCACCTTCTCCCCATTCCATCACTCACTCTCAGGCTTTCTTCACCCCTCAACCTTACACATGCTGGTTTTTCTGCTACTCTACTGAGTTAATTTATGAACCATTCTTCAAGATTCTTGCCAAATTTATTCTTCTCAGTGCTTCATATCTCTAGGCAGCATTCCTTTCTCCCTTGTCTACACCCTAGAATATTCTGTGCATTCATCTGTCACGAGGTTGGTATTTGGTATTGTGATGAGTTTTTAGAATGTGGGGATACCTCTTGAGATGGTAGGCTCAGGAGGTGGGTACTTTTCTTATTTCTGCTTGAATCTCTTTGATACCCTCTAAGCCAATATATCATCTATTGGTCTAGAAAGATATTTTTTATTAAAATATGGAGAAATAAACAGATGAAAAACATGAGGTGATTCATAAAATATCCTGATGCTTATAGAAAAGATAATGTTTTCTGAAAACTCAGAAGATCATATTTCTAAAAATGGGTTTCAACAACAAAAGAGGAAGGAAGGGAGGAAGAAAAGGGAAAAAAGGAAGGAAGAGAAGGAGGGAGGGAGGAAAATGAAACGGGAGGGAAGGAGGAAGGAAGGCAGGCAGGAAAGGAGGGAGGGAGGGAGAATGAAAGGGGGGAAGGTGGAAGAAAGGAAGAGGAAAAGGGAGGAAGAGAAAAATAGCATATATTGGCTTGGTGTCTTCAAAATGACATGGAGGATATGACCTTAAAAAAAGCAGGACCAGAGAACCATAAAAATAGAAGAGGCCAAGATAAAGGAAGAGATTTAATAGGAACTTCTGGAACTCAAAAAAAGGTAAAGAATTACAAAATGCAAGAGCAAAACCAAGACTGAATTAGGACCATAAAAAGTGATTTCTCATCATCCAGACACACTTTCCACCCAGCACATCAGGTCCTGGCTGCTTCTTCCTACCCCATCTCTGCTGCAGGCGTCCTACCAGATCTCCTGACTTAGTTCTCCCTAGTATGGCACCTACAATTTCCAATCCCTACAGTCTAGAAGAATCTCAGCTGAGGCAGTGGGCAGACAAGAAGGGTGTGTAATCAGCTATATTAGGCAGGTAACCTGTTTGATCTTGGTGACTGGATGACAAAAAGCTGAAGAAAATAAACCATCAAAGTAAGAGGAAAGAAAACAAAAAATAACAAAGACAATAAAAATAAGAATAAAGGCAAGGATTCATTTTCCTTATAAACTATTCATTTTGCTTGTTTAAAAAGTAAAATATATATGTGCTATGACAAACATTAGAAAATTTGGGAAATATTCTATAACAAATATGAAAATGATGTAGAAAAATATCCCCAAATTATCACTGCTGACATTATAATCTACATATTTGAAATAATTTTGCATGCCAATACATAAAAAATTGCATAGCTACCATACACTCATACATATACCCTACATCACTTCAAGTCCTTATTGCATGTATTCTATGAGAATAAATAAATCTAGATGCTCTTAGAGAGCATCCTAAAATGATAAAGATGTATTACTTCCTCAGACCACAGACTATTACTATCACCAATGAGAGTCTGCTTGTCACTCCAGGGCCTCTTCCATCTTGTGATACTAGGCATTTGGAGGTGATATCTTCAACATGTCTTCCAAGTTACCATGGAAAAGAGAAGAAGAACAGAAGTCAACGTGTGCTTCCGTAAGCCAGGCCTCCAAGCGATTACATGACTTTTGCTCATATTCCATTAACTCTATGTCAGTCACAGGGCCCTACATAATTGAAAAGGGTTTAGGATATAAAAATTAGCTCTGTGCCCAAAGTAACAGGACACATACAGATATTGGTAAGCATTAGCAATCTTTGAGGTGTGTGGTAGTTTTAAAATATGTCCACAGAATCTCTGGTGGAATCTAATTCCCCTCCCTCTGACTGTGGGTTCAAGTTCTAACATGACTCAGTACTAATGAAGAGAGTATGGTGGAAGTGATGCTGTGTGACTTTTGAGAATAGGTCATGAAAGGTATTGCCGCTTCCTCCTTCCTCATTCTCTCTTCTTTCTTGAAACACTGAAGGAATGCCAGCTGCTGTGCCATGAAGATACTCAAGCAGGCCTGCAGAAAAGTTGAGTGTGATGTGGAATTTAAGAACTCTGCCAATAGTCAGTAACAAACTGAGACAGACTGCCTGCTAACAGCCATGTAAGAGGACTAGTTTGAACCTGTATCTTCCAGCCCCAGTCAAACCTTCAGATGACCACAGTCCCAGTCAACATCATGACTGCAACCTCATGAGTAATCCAAGCCAGAAACACCCAGCCAAGCCGCTCTTGGATTCTGACATACAAAAACTGTGTAAAATAATAGATATGTATTGTTTTAAGCCACTACGTTTTTGGGGTAATTTGTTATGCAACAATAGATAATTAATGCAGCAGAACACATACAGCATAAGACTAGGCAAATATCATCTCATCACTAACTGGGGTTTTGGGCCCAGATACCAGTGTGGAGCCCATAATGGAGTCCCTATAACTGTAGTGCTTAAACTCAATAGCTATGGGATTTAGAGGCAAAGTCAGCAAAGCACTTACTTACACATTTCCTTTACACTCAGACTCATACCCTCCCCTTCTAATTACTGGCTTTCACATGGTCAAGCAAGACAATGCTAAAGAAAAACAGACCAAGGAAAAGCAAGAAAGAGGAGGGGAATCTGGCTCTGACCAACAGACCCCTGCAGGTAGGAAGAGGGCAAAAAGAAAGCTTGCAGGGGAGGCAGCTTCTCACCCCTTTTAGGAAAGGAGTTTTAGGAGAAAGGGAAGCAAATTTGCAGAGAGAGAGAAATTTTCCATTCTGACCTAGAATCCAAGCCTCTTTCCTTTTTCTCAAAATTCTCCACCTGCAAGTGTCTGGACTCATTAAATATCTGTGTACTCAGATCCATTCACATTAGACTTACTCTGACCTGAATGGGGTAGGTTAATGCAGAGGAGCATTATTCTCCCTGTGCTTCTTCCCTAGAGGCTAAATGGTGTTATTTTCTGGTCTCCTATGGCTATCTTTCTCTACTTTCTGATAATAAAGGCTCTAGCCTGCTTTAATTCTCATTTCTAATAATAGACTATATTCTCAAGTTCATTTTCACTTAATATCATACTCTACTGAAGTATGATATAGAGTTACTCAAACAACCAACAAAGTGTTTCCAAATTAAGGCCCTGCTAAGCTGCCTTTAATGGACAGGATATTTAGTACACTAATTGTTTACACACGGTGACAAACATTAATTGTGTGAGTTCACCAAAGTCTAAAGTTCTTAAGTGATTTCTTTTTTAATAAATTAAAATGTTCTCTTTTTATTGAATTCTCACTAATTATTTTCATCTCAACAGATAGTTCATATTATGCCCTGGGTGAATTATCAACAAATCCTGAATTCATGTAGCTGGAATTAAAAAAATATTTTACCGGTAAGAGCAACTTGGCTATTGTCCTGTAGTCATTTATTCCTTGTTTAAAAGACAAACTTGCCTGGTGGGCCATTCCTACATGGATGAATAGATAGATAGGTAGGTAGGTAGATAGATAGATAGATAAATAGATAGATAGATAGATGACAGACAAACAGGTTATGGAGGAGGAGAGAGAGAGAGAAGGAGAGAGATCTGGGTGTGCAGAAACAAAAAGCAGAGCTGAAACACATAAGACAAAAAGTCATTACTGCTTGGCAGAAAACACAACACATTAGGATTTGAGACCTGGTTCTATGCCCTGCTCTGACATTTATAACTTTTTTGCCCAAAGCAACTAGCTGGAATCATTTTACATGTCTGTTTTCACGTCTGTAGCAGGGAATACCACCACCCCTACCCTGCTAGTAGTGTTGAAATACTTAAATACAGGATAGGTATCTTAGTCGTTTCAGATAGCTAAAATAGAATATCATAGACTGGGTGACTTCAATGACAAACATTTGTTTCTCACAGTTCTGAAGACTGCAAAATCTACGTTCAAGCTTCCAACAAATCCAGTGTCTGGTGGGGGGTCTTCCTCCTGGTTTGCAGATGACTACCTTCTAACTGTATTTTCATATGGCAAAGAGAGGAGAGATACAGAGAGAGAGAGAGAGGAGAGAAAGGAAGCAAGCTTATTATGCCTTTTCCTTTTTTTTTTTTTTTTTGAGAAGGAGTTTCGCTCTTGTTACCCAGGCTGGAGTGCAATGGCGTGATCTCGGCTCACCACAACCTCCGTCTCCTGGGTTCAGGCAATTCTCCTGCCTCAGCCTCCTGAGTAGCTGGGATTACAGGCACGCACCACCATGCCCAGCTAATTTTTTGTATTTTTAGTAGAGACGGGGTTTCACCATGTTGACCAGGATGGTCTCGATCTCTTGACCTCGTGATCCACCCGCCTCGGCCTCCCAAAGTGCTGGGATTACAGGCTTGAGCCACCGCGCCCGGCCTATGCCTTTTCTTATGAGGGCACAAATCCCATCACAAGAGCCCCACCTTCATAACCCAATTACCTACCAAAATGTCCTATTTCCAAATACTGTCACATTGGGATTAGGGTTTCAACATACAAATTGTGGGGAGAGGACACAAATACTCAGTTATTAGCATTAAATCCATATTAGTCAAGGAATGAATAGGAGGAGAGAGAGAGAGAGAGAGAGAGAGAGAGAGAGATGATAGATAGAATGAAGAATTGACTCACACAATTGTGGAGACTGAAAATTCCTACCATCTGCCATCTGCAAGCTGAAGACCCAAGAAAGCCAGTAATGTAGTTGAGTATGAGTGTAAAGGCCGAGAACCAAGAGAGCTGATGGTGTAAGTCTCAGTCTCAGAACAGTAGAAGACTGATGTTCCAGCTCAAACTGTCAGACAGCAGATGCAAAATCTCGCTTCCTTAGATAGTTCTATTCTGGCCCTCAACAGATTGGATGATGCCCACCACATGGGCCATCTGCTTTACTCAGTCCAGCAATTCAAATGCTAATCTCAGCCAGAAACACACACACAGACACACCCAGATATTACATTTAGCCAAACATCTGGTCAACCCAGTGATCCGGTCAAGTTGACCCCTTGATCCAGTCAAGCTGACACAATAAAATTAACCGTGATGGTAGGTGACAGTTTTCTGAAAGAATGAAGAATGTAAGAAATCATAAAGATGGATAAAAAATGCTTCATGTGGCTGTCATCTTCCATTCCTACCCCATCACTTCCAAAATTACCTATGCTGCCCTGTTGACAGACAGAAGGCTTCTCATGGGGATTCTAAGGTGTTTCATTCCCTTGAAGCCTTTCTGCCAGTGTCCATGGGGCAAGTGCCTGGAAGATAAGCCAGGAGAATATTTGCATAAACTCTTTGTTTATATCTATTATATGCCAAACATTTCATCCTTGCCTACCCCAAACCTATACTTCCAGAATGAATCCAAGCTGCCACTGAAATAAAAATAAACTTGACTTTCATATCTCTGAGGACACAGTAGCCAAGACACATTCCTAGGAAATGATCTATGTTGCAGAGGTGTGGTAGTGTCCCTGGAACACAGGCATTTAACAGAGCAAGCTCAGCCTGCTTAAACAATAAATACACACATTGCTTTAATGCTGGGCCTGGGGAAGATGTGTGTTGCTGGGATATTTTATTTTTATTTTGTTTTATTTTTCTTTTGTAACCTAGATTTAGTTGTAAGATAGGCGATGGTTTTCAGAAAGCAGATAGGCCCTGTGTAATTGTAAACATTCCTTAGCCTGTGATATTTTTGCAACAAAGTTTGTTTTCCCTTTTTCTCTATCCCTTCATCCTTCTACTTTGAAGGTGCAGTTGCAATTATAATAACTGCCATCTGTTGCACCCCTGATATATGCCAAGATATTTTCCCTAATCTTTTTAAGAACAAGAGAGTTAATACTATTATCATGTTACAGATGAGGAAACCGAGGCTCAGAGAAGTTGCTCAAGGCCACATAATTAAAATAGGGAAGTGCCTGAGTCTTTCTGAATTAATTTCCCATGGTCTGTCAAAGAAGAAGCCTTTGGCTTTTCTTGAGTCCCAGAAAGGAATAAATCTCTCTGTTGCTTTTGCAAAAATGACCATAGGACAGCCCCTCCGTTGAACTTGTTCCTTGGCAAAACCAGGGTGATCAGGACAGTAGTGTGTGCTGAGCGCCTGCTGTGTAAGCCTCGGTCCCTAGAAGGAGCGTGCAGTGCAGCAGTAGAAGGGGTGTGTCCAAGAACTAAGAGACTGGGTCCCACCCCTCCAAACCTTCACATCTAATGAACTTTCAACCATGACTCCTTGTGACTTGTGTAAGCTGGCAGAAGAATTAAGGAGCAATTAAGAAAAGACAAAAAATTAAGAAAGACAATTTTCACCCCTCACATTTCCTTACACTCTCCCCACCCCATCCTCTGGAGCTCACACAGAGGGCTAGTTGAACATTACTCTATCCCATATCTTCCTCATTTTGCCTTTGTGAGGCTCCAATAAGATAAAGTGTGTGAAAGTGCTTTGTAAACTCTAAGTCACTGGAAAAGCACCATGAGCAATTGTTGGGTGAAGCCCTGGTCAAGGACATCTGTGTCGCTGTTTCAGCATCCTCGCTGGGTGTGAGCCTCAGTTATACCTATTATCATTCCCAGCAGCAGCAGAAGCAGCATGAAATGTTTGCTGAACTCTTTATGTTGTGCCAATCTCTATGCCTAGCACTCTCGAATCGAATGCTACCTCATTTAAACAACCCTGTGGCGCAGGTATTGTTATCTCCATTTGACAGAAGAGGATGTTAGGGATTTTGTCTTTAAATAAGCGGCTTAAGATGAAGGGAATGTCATGGTCAGGATTATTGCTTGCTAGAGTCAGGTATTTGGAATGCTGTGTCAAGTAACTCTTTCCTGGTTTAACTATGTCCTTCAATGAGTTAGAAGAATAAGAGTAAGGAGGATCCCTTTGAAAAACCATCAAATATTTAATAGGGGCCCTTTGACTAAGTTCCTGGACCCTTGAGTCATCAAACAGTCATAAAACGCCTCAAATCCCCTCATCATCAGGAGCATGGAAAGTTTCTAAAGAGGTTACTCTGAAAAGTCATTGACAGCCAATTCAGGTTCTGGAGGGAAAGAGAACCAGGCTGTGATTTCTGAGGGCATCAGGGCCGGGTTGGGGGCTCAAGGCAAAAGCATCTCAAGTCATCGCTGGTGCATCAGCCTCTGCTTGGTCCCTCTGCGGGACCTAACACATTTCTACTCTTTCCCTGTTCTCTGCCTTCGCTCCATTCTGCATCCTCTGTATATCTCGTCACAAGTCAATCCAATATTGGAAATTGGTATTAAGAAAATACATCAACAATAACAGTAGCATTCAATTACTGAGACCGGTAATTTACATGGATTTGGTTGTCAAATCTCCACACGTACCTATGAAACACTCTTATTATGCCCCCTTTCAGACAAGAAAACTAAAACACCTGGAAGAGACTTTGGTAAGCAGACTCTGAAAGAGCTGGGGTGGGAACCCAAGCATTGGAACACTGCTGCTTTAGAGACTATGTCAGTGATTTTTGAAAGATCATTGTATTCTGAGAAAGCCTAAGCATCTAGGAAATTTTCAGCTGAAAATATGGTTATTGACGAATATATCTCCAGAAAGTCAAGTCATTGTTCAGCCTAGAATTGGATTATGAAGGGACATAGTGACAGGTCCTCACCCACGACAAGCACTGCCTTAAAAATAAAAGTAAAAATAAGAACTAGGGATGGAACTAAAAGCCAGAGCTCCAACATGTAAGTCCAGACCCACTCTGACACTATAACAAGAGCCGCTGTATGTGGTGTGAGCATCTGCTGTGAGGAACTGAGTTCAGTCTTTAGAGCATCTCCTCCTTGGAGGCTTCCAACACCCCTGAGAGGGAGGAGCTTGCTAGAGGCCAGTGAGAGGGCAAACTGGGTCTTAAGGATTGTTCTGCAGGAGGCAAAATCTTGAGCTTTGAGCCACTTGCTGTGTGTTTCAGAAGTCTGAGATAGAAAGTTGTTTGCAGCCATTTAGAGGCCATGCTAATGGAGCTAAGGTTGGGAGCTCGGAATCAGGCTAAGCGAGCAAAGGATACAGGCTCTGGCTTGGAAGTGGGCTGCTCACTAGCGGAGCATGAATAAGTGGGCATCACTTTGCCAGCTTTATAAGGACCCATGCAAACAGACCTCCATCCTCAGGAAGACCACTCCAGGTGGACATCTGACCACACCAAGTAAAGACACTTCTTTCTTGGCTTATATAATGAGGTAGTTCAAACTATAATTATATAAATTATCTGGTATTAGTAAACCAGAGTAGAAATATAAGAGTCATGCCTATAAATCTAATTTTAAAATAAAACTGTTCTCTATAACTTGACTTTGATTCCTGTGAGCCAGTTTATTGTCATATAAATGGATAAGAGTTGACCATATTCTGAGAAATAGCCCCTTGAATATTTTAACACAAGTTTTTCTCTCTAATGGCTTATTCACCCACTAAGCATTTATTAAGTCATTATAAGTCAATCGTAAATGTCATAATAAGAAAACATAATATTAAATGGGTATAAAACTGTTAAATGAACAGCCAAATAAAATCCTGTAGAAGCAGCAGCAGGACCCTCTTAAGTCTAGTTGCTGTGTGGGAGGGGTGGGCTGACAGTCTAGTGTGGTAAGCAACCCCAGTCAGAGTCCTTTGGAGACCGAGACAGGGAAGTGACTCTTCCAGACAAGAACTTTATCTCTTCCCACCAAAGTCTAGTAAAACTATAAAACTCCCCCAGCACCGCCAGAACCAACAGTGAGAAGGTCACTCCGTTTGCTGTTGTATTTAAACAGCTAGTAGATTTACAGAATCAGAACATCTCTCCAGCAATTGCACAGACTTGCCAAAAGCAAACAGGAACATAGGCAGGTAGAGCGTTAGAAACGCAGCAGATAACAAGGACTTTATGACTTTAAGTGTGAGCTGAAAGCCCCCTCAGGGAGGGCAACTAAAGTACATCAGTCCAGATGCCCGGAGACCTCACGGAGGGCCCTGTTGTGAGTGGGACCTAGAGCTGAACCCGGTGGCGGTGGCAGGTTCCACAAGCATTTCCCACCGCTCCACTGGGCTGGCAAGGAGTTAGCTGCTCGCCCGTCCTGGCAGTACACCAACATGAATTGGCTTTCTTTCTGTTGCTTGGTTGTTGGCTATACCTGTGCTTAGTAGAAGGAACACAGTGGGTTTTCAGTTAGTCTCAACTAACCCTTTTGCTGATCTTACAAATCACAGCTTAGAAGCCTCTGAGACACCTTTCAAGAAGCTTACCTAAATGGAGTAGACCTGAGGGACAATCACTGTCCTAACCCCAGGGCCACAAGTAGTAAACAGCTACCTTTACGTTACAAGGTTTCAGGCAAAGGATGGGACAATGGCAGATACCTAGGGCTCAAGGTCTCGGGGTTCAGGCGTACTAAAGTTAACTGATACACGACCACTGCGTGCATGAGATAAATAGGGAACAAGAGCCATATTTTTAATCCCTGGAAAATGTCTTAATGTTGTAAAAGATGAGAAGCTCCACTTGAAGAAACTGGTTTGTAAGATAAGGACATGGATGCAATGAACCTGTGGAGCCCAAAACGATGAAATCAAACTGGACTCCGCCACATGCTAGTTGTAGGTCCTTGTGCAATTTACTTCTTTGGTGCTTATTTTGAGTCACAGTAGGATTTTTTGTTTTTGTTTTTTGAGACAGAGTCACACTCTGTCTCCCAGGCTGGAGTGCAGTGGCTCAACCTTGGCTTACTGCAACCTCGGCTTACTGCAACCTCCACTTCCTGGGTTCAAGCATTCTCCTGCCTCAGCTTCCCAAGTAGCTGGAATTACAGGCATGAACCACCACGCCCAGCTAACTTTTGTGTATTTTCAGTAGAGATGGGGTTTCACCACGTTGGCCAAGCTGTTCTCGAACTCCTGGCCTCAAGTGATCAGCCCATCTCAGCCTCCCAAAGTGCTGGGATTACAGGTATGAGTGCTGGGATTACAGGATTATTACCACGTCCGGCCGAGTCACAGCGTTTTAACAGGGAAGCACATTGCCAGGATTTGCTGCACTGCTGCTCTCCCGTTTTGTCTCTTTGTTCCTGCTAACTCCCTCTCTCCTTCATATGCTTGTCCCAAAACTCTTACATATTCCTTAAGTTCATCGCGTCTTGTTGTTACCTATATATTCTCATGATATTTCATTATGAGTTCTAAAAATAAACATTTGATCATAAGATGACAAATAGTGTGATTCCTCTTATGTGAGATACTTAGAGCACTCAAATTTGTAGAGACAGAAAACAAACTGTCTAGGGAAAGGGTGGGAAGGGGGAGTTTGTGTTTAATGCATAAAGTTTCACTTCTGCAAGATGAAAAAACATTCTGAAGATGGTTGGTGATGACGGTTTCCCAATAAGGTGAATATACTTAGTGTCACTGAACTGTATACTTCAAAATGGCTAAAATGATGAATTTTATGTTACGCCTATTTTGTCCCAATTTAAAAAAATAAAAATAAAAAACTTACAAAGCAAACTCTTGACTCACTTTCATCATATTTACCTACAAGATTCACCGGAATAGAAAGTATTTGTCACACCCAGATCACCTCTACACTATCCTTTAGGAAAGAATTGAGGTAGGAGATCATATTTCATTTTGGACCAGGAGAATATATACAATACCCAGCAGAGGGCAGAAGGGAGTCAAGGTGGCATTTTCCCCAGAATTTTGTTTTTGTGATCACTCCATCTTCCTCCTTACTTGCTGTCTTAGTTTAATGTCCTCCTTAAAAGTGTAAGTCTTTCCAACACAGCCACGTTAGAGAACAGAGGATAAATTACTCTCTCACTGAGCATGTTGGTTAAATTATTGCATAATTTAAATTATCACATAAAAATAATTGCTCAGTGGAGCTGGGTTTGTTGGTAGTAATAGCATTCCAAACGAGTCTTTTTCGCTTTATTCTGGCTGTGTATTATTGACCCAGATTATTTTTCAAAGTACTCCACAAATAATCGTATGGATGTTCTCACAAAAGCACACTAAAAACCCTGCTAACACTCAGTGGAAACACTATTGTAAAATTAATGGGATTCGGGTTTTAGGTGTTCTTCCTCCCAGCTGAGCAATGTTGCCATGACCAAATGCTATGAAAGTGCTGCCATTCGCATCAGCCTTGACTGATGACATATCTATTTTTCCCTTGATTTGCTCTTTACCTTGATTTCCTAGAGCATATTGGCAAGTTATCCTTGATGCGCTATAATTATTTTGAGGAGATTGCTTTTCAGCTTAAAAGGATATTGCCGTTTTATTATTTTAGAACACCAGGGGAGTCATATTCAAGGAATAGACCAGCATTTTAATGCTGAGCTTCCCTCTCAAAGGAAACCAAATTCTTCACTGATTGTTTTTTTGACTTCTGGTTCAAAAACCCTGGGAGGCACAAGGGTAGCATTTGGATTCACGCGTGGAAGGCTTTAAGGCAATGAGCATTAACCTTCTTTGCCTTCTCCCAGGGCTGCCACTCCGCATTGAGCTTATACGGCGACAGCAGCAGCAGCAATATCTGCCCAGACAGTACTGGTTCTTCCGTTTACTCCAATAATTTGAATGCAGATGGCCTTTCTCCTTCATGCATTGAATACGATTCAAGTCCCAACCATCCATTATTACTTCACCTGCCTTGAAATGGGAATTGTAAGCACTCTGATAAATTATTTGAAAGACTGTCTAATTTCCTCAAATACCCCTGTCTGCTGTTAACTTGCAATTTTATGACATCTAAAACATTCTGAAATTCCTCTGTGCATAGCCCCAAGTGAGTTGATAGCACGTGCCCCCTGCATCAACACTACAAAAATAAGGGGGAGAGGAACACTATTTTTCTCTTTCCTGGGCAGTGGAAGAATACTGCTCTCTAAGCCCAGCATGTGTGAACAATGAGTCTTTCCTATGGGAATGATGGAGGAGTTCATAGCAATGCACGCTAGGATAGGCTTGATTCGTTTAATTTCTGTCTCCAGAATCACAGCTTTTTCCTCCCTAAGAGTCCAGGGGAGGAAAGTGGGGTTAAATAGAGATGGAAAGATAGGAGGTCAAAAAAGAAGAGCTATCAACAAAACAGCCCTGTGTTGTTTCAGTGTCTGGAAATCCTCTGAGTTGTTGAACCCTGTGTTGTGCATTATGTGACTATCTGTTGCAAGATAGGTGGATGCCCTCTCTAAGCTCCATTACCCTTCCATGCATGGTGATCCATTGATAATAAGCTTCAAGAAAGCCAGCTTTCTTGTGGCGCTCACCACATTTAGGAGCTCTGTAAGAGTTACTTTCATAACCCTAAATCCAGAATTTCCATGAGGAGAATCTAAACAAACTGTACAGACTAAATAAACACCACTGTGGGGAAGGAAAGTCTTCAATATGGAAATCATAATGACACATACGTTGGCAGGAGTTGCATGCTGCAGTGCATTAAGATGTAAACAACCTTCCTTGATAGGAAATCCTACACAGAAAATCGAATCCGGCTGTTGATTATAGATCTCATAACAACAGCGTGTCTCTGGGCTGAGCAATAGAGCTGAGAAATGCAGTGCAGGGATGTTGTGTTTATCCAGTCCACCTCGAGGAGAAGGAGAAAGAACTTGCCCATGTGGAACTCCATTATGAAAGGTGGCTGCAGCTCCCCAGAGGCAAATTCCACTTGGCTCAGGCTCTCCACAGGATTTGTTTCCATGGGTCCCACTTAAACGCCTCATAATGGAGACTATGCCCTTCAGCGTCTGATGAGGGTATGGAAAAGAATCTATATCTGTGTGGAGTGTTCCCTATGTGCCTGGCACTACCTCTGTTAATTAAAAACAAAAACAAAGTGCAGAAAATTATATAACAAGCCCTGTCTCCACACATGTCAACTTTTTTTATGCTTGCTTCAGGTCTCTTTGAATTTGAATAAAAGACACAAAATATCTCAGTTAAAATTAAAGCTCCCTTTGCTATGCATCTCTGCCCCATTCTCCTTCCTTCTTCCTGCAGAGAAGCTACCATCCTGAATTTGATGTGTATCATCTGCTGTGGATACTTTACCATGTCATCTCATTTAGTCCTTCTGACAACTCTTTGAAATGGATATTATGCCCATATTATAAATTAGAAAATTGAAATGGATATTATGCCCATATTATAGAGTAGGAAATCAGGGAGATCAGTATTTGCCCAAGATCACATAGGGAGTAGGTAAAAGAGTCAAAGTTCACAGCCAGATTTCTCTTACTCAAAACCTGGGCCCTTTTCACACCATCTTACATCCAGAAGAGCTGGTCCTCTTCCTCATGTCATGGAAGACTTCAAAGGTTTTTCCCAGCCAAATCGTTTCACCTCATTGAATCTTTACTTATGAGCTTTACTTTCTGATTTTTAGTGGCAGCTCTCTTCTGAACCATTTTTCCATTTTTGCCCAGACATGGAAAGCCCAGCACGATCCTGACTGGAGAGAAATAAAACAGGAGAATCGCATGTCTTGTTGCATGCCTTTGGGCATCCTATCTGTCTTTAAATATGCACAGGTGCTTGGTTGCCTCCCTGAGTACCAACAGTGCACTCCATGCTTCCCAGCTCCTACGCCATTAGGGAGCTATCTGTAAAGTGGTTTTTTAAACTTCCCCATGAATATTTACACTTCATTTCATAGCCATAACTCTCTGAAAAGGCTTTAGGAGAAAGGCAGAACATAAGCAAAGCATAACTTAGATTCAACAGTGGCTGCGGTACAAATTGAAGAGCCACTTCGCAAAGCAATTTGGAAATATATATCAGGGACAGTAAAACTATCCATAACAATTGACTTTAAGAACTACATTCCGAGAATCCATCCTAAGAAAGTAACATAAATAGTGGGAAATGCTGCCTTCAAAACCCTTCCCAGTTCTGTTACTTATTACAGCAAAAACCTGGAAGTAAACTAATGGTACAATAAATGTGTTAGCTATACTTTAGCTTGAATCCTATATTGTCATTACGCTGGTAATTTTGGTAAGAAGCGAAGCTCACATCCTCTCTTTGCTAATTCACTGTATTAAATTTGGCAAGCTAGCTAACCATTCTGAATTTCAAGCTTTTCATTTGCAAAATGCAAAATACTGACATCAGCTTTAAAGAGTTGAGAAAACTGAGTGAGAAAATATTAAACAACTTATCCCAGTTACTGAAACCAGATAGTGATCAATAAATTATAGCAAACAGAATAAGTATCTACGAAAAAGATACAGACATAGTACAGTCACCAGGGAATATGTCCACAAAAGAGTCTGGATTCAGACATACAAAAATGAAAAGAATCTAATTTATGTTATGTGTTTCTTCCCACAATGAAAAAAAAGAATCTGATTGGGGTAATGGCATTCAAACATTGTTTCCCCTGTAGAGTAAACAATTGTGCTGTAATATTGTTAGGCAGATAAAGTTTTTAAATAAAGTGATATTCTCTAAGCTGCTACTGTGTAAACTGAGGCAAAAGAAAGACAGCTTCAACCCAAGAGGAAAACATTCTAGCATTGTCTAGATTCAGAGACTGTTGTCATGGTGGAAACAGCCCTGGACACATAGCCCTAGACCTCTGGTCACATCATGGGAGTAGCGTTCAGGGGCTGTGTTTCACCACCCAAGGGACTGGGATCTTGTGGTCCTCAGTTTTCTCACCTGTAAAATGAGGATGGTAATAATGCCTAGCTCACAGATTTCTTGCTGAAGAAGATCCATGTAGGTTGAAAAATCGTTTGGTTTATAAAGGCTCATTTATGTTAGATTAAGTCATTTTAAAACAGTGTGATCATATTAATAAGGTGACTTTGTATTCATTTAATTCAAGAGAAAAGCATTGGTGATTAAACTTGAGAAGTATATACATGTACTCATCTTGAGGGCCAAGCTGACATGCACCCTTGGTCATTCTAGTGGCTACAGCTTACGTCAATGCTGTTGTTTTAGAGACAAACCTGTTTTTAAAAACTGGAGTCAGGTAAGAGCCAGAGACCTTACCAAAATAAAACAACGCTACTTAAGGATGTCCTTGAGCATGGTGACCTTGCAAACTGCAGTTGTTATTAGAGAACATTATGCTCTCAATATTTTGGCCTTCTTATTTTGATAGCTGAGGCCAGAAACGCCAATTTATCCTAGAGTTTTTGGCATATTTGTGGACAGAAATTAGCTGACACTGGGTTCATTTTTGGTCAGGTAATCTTCAGTTGGACATGACATTTATCTGCTAACTTAACCAAGATTTCCTAAGAAAGTTCCCTTTCCCCCTGTTGCACATGCACACACATAAAAGACAACCTTTTATGAAGAGTTTTCCCCAACCTTACAGCCTTGGCAGGGTGGGGGGTGCGGGGCGGGGGGAAGGTAAGCAATCCATCAATGCAGCTACTAGCTTCAAAACTGTTGCAATAAGGTCCAAGTGGATATAAACAGCAGAATAAAGTATTCTATGCACAGAGATTCTTTTATAATATGTTTCTAAAAACTAAACTTTTCATGTAGAAATTGTCAAAGAACTAGCTATGCTTATTTCTGAAGAGATAAATAGCGACAGGATTGCATTATGTTACAAATTTTCAAAAGAATTGGTTAAAAATCCCATCTGGTTAGCAGCGCCTGACACATCCTCTTATTTCCCGTTAAAATACACATAAAGTTTTTTCAAAATGATAATCATAATACAATTGGTTAAAAAAAAAAAAAAAAGGACGCTTGCCAAAATCTGGGAGAAATTTTTTGTGACTTTAACTCCCAAGTCAACCTATTGACAAAAACAATAGATGACTAATTGGTGCTTTCCTCTGAAAACAATAGAGGCTTCCATTCTAAAATAGGAACAGATGTGCCTCCTCTTTTCCCAGCTTTAACCTTCTGATTCAGACTCTTCCATTCAGCCATTTTTCTAATGCTTGGGTAGAGGTTTTTAAGACAAGCGGTGTACTGTTAGTCTTTTCCCAGGGTGCCTCTCCTTTCTCCATCTAGTCAGAAACTGCAACATCTAGAACAATGGGGTTTATTGCATCCTGAGAGTCATCATTCACCAAAGGACAGAGGACCCACATAGGTAACAGGACAGCTTAGGGATTGCAGGTTTTTAATTTTCTCCATTTGCACAGAGTATCAGGAATCTCAAGCCAGCAGAAATGCCCTAGATGAAAGCCCACTAAAGCCTAAGAAGTCGGCCATAAAATTGCATGAAATGTGAGGAAGAACCCATACAGATACAAAATAGGGCTGCAGGCATTCTGCATACACTGTGTTAACAGCCACCAAGCTATTTATTTATTTATTTATTTGAGACAGAGTCTTACTCTGTGGCCCAGGAGGTTGGAGTGCAGTGAAATGATCTCAGCTCGCTCCCCTCCTGGACTCAAGCGATCCTCCCATTTCAGCCTCTCAAGAAGCTGGGACTACTGACACTTGCCACCGCCACCAGCTAATATTTTCATTATTTGTACAGATGAGGTCTCACTATGTTGCCCAGGTTGCTCTCCAGCTCCTGGTCTCAAGCAATCCTCCCCCCTTGGCCTCCCAAAGTGCTGGGATTACAGTTATAAGCCACCACATCCAGTCCAATTTTTATTTCAAGATTATGCAGAAAAATAGATTTGGGGTAGTTTATGAAAAAAATAATCCACATAGGGAAAGGAAATATCTTGAATGCTTGAAAAAGTAAAAAATATCTGAAATGATTTACTGCAGAAACTGATAAAAATCATTTTGACAACTCTGCCATCATCACTAGAATGCTAGAATACCTGGGTTCAAATCTTGCTTGCTGTATGATCTTAAGCAAATTACTTAATCATACAGATCTTCATTTTTCTACAAGTGAAAAAAGCAGATAAAAATATCTTCTCCTAAAAGGTCATATTAAGAATTACATGGCATCAGCCAGGCACTATGGCTCACACCTGTAATCCCAGCACTTTGGGAGGCCAAGGCAGGAATATCGAATCGCTTGAGCTCAGAAGTTTGAGACCAGCCTGACCAACAAGGAGAAACTCTGTCTCTACTAAAAATACAAAATTAGACAGCTGTGGTGGTGGACTCCTATAATCCCGGCTACTCAGGAGGCTAAGGCAGGAGTATCGAATCGCTTGAGCCTGGGAGGCAGAGGTTGCAGTGAGCTCAGATAGCGCCATTGCACTCCAGCCTGGGGAACAAGAGTGAAATTCCATCTTAAAAAAAAAAAAAGAAAGAATTACATGGTATCATATACTGAAATGCTTACTGCGTATAAAGGTTAGAAAAGGGAAGAGGGTAGTAGTGGTAGTAACAGGAGTGGTGGGCTGGTGATGGTGGCAATGGTCCCAGTGGCATGGGCAGATAACTAGATACCCAACTTTATATACATTCCTATGCTAAAAAATATACCTGAGTTAACAGATATTGAATGAATTACTAAACTGCTCTCCAGTTTAGTAACAGATATAGAAATAGTAATTTCAATTTCTATTGCTACCAATAATGAGTGAGTCTGCTTTTCAACACCCTCACAGAGTAAATAATGTACTTAACGTAATGTACTTAATTAATGTAATGTACTTACTTACATGTTTACTTAACATAACCTACTTAAACAATGGGATTCTACTGTACTTTTGTTGGTAAAACTTAAATACTTATAAAACTTTAAAACTTAATGTATGTGAGTTTATAGACAAAAGTAGAATCTCGTTGTTTTAGTCTGCATCATCTCTTTAATCAGTACATGCCCACTGACTGTACTTTCTCTTTCATGAAATGCCTCTTCATATCCTTACCCCATTTTTCCATTGGGTTTTGTTCTTTTTTCTTTAATAACCATTCTAACATATTAAATTCAGCACTTCTCTTTAATAGAGACTGAAAACATTTTTTCTGAGTTTATCATCTGTCTTTTACTTCTTTGTTTATAGTTCTTTAAAAGCACAGAAGCTTTAACATTTTTGATATATAATGTCCCTTACCTTTTATATTTCATCTGAAATTTATTTCTAAATAAGTACGTGCCACTTTGTGACAAATATCCATCAATTTTTCAACTCCATTGAACTAATTAATGCATTCTCTTCATCCCCATCCCAATTTGAAATGCTTAATGTATCATATATGTATATATATATATATGCGCACACACATATACACACACACACATCTATTATATGTATATACACACCCACACATAAATATACATACATATGTGTGTTTGTCTTCACACTTCTGCTGATTCATTTTTCTGTGGTTTAGAAGGTTTAAAAAAAGGCAGTTATTGTGAGTGGATTAATTAAATAAATTATATTATTTCTAAACTATCAAATCTTAGGAAAATCTAGCATGTGGCAAATATACACGAAAAAATGCGTATTCAGGGAAGTGTGTGCCACAGACAGCAATGAGTAATAACCTCTTTATTCATCAAGCTGGAATTCAACTCATATGATGGTTCAGCCACACAGTGAAGTTTTACACAACCATTAAGAATTCTAAAGGTCCTAGGGACAGGAACTCAATTTAAAAAATAAAAAAAAATAACAATAAAATATTTAATTTTAAAAAAGCAAAAAGAATTATGAAGTCTGTGTTTGACATTAATAAACATCCGTGAGATACAGTTAACCTTAAAAGCAAGTTATTAAACATGCTGTACTGCATTTGTTTTCTTTAATGTGGCTTCATGTTTAAGAATACAAAGACAAAACTTGATAGGCACCAAATACATTCATAGTATATGGAATGTTTGTTAGTGGAGTATTTAGTAGTAGAGTAAAGAACTATAAGTGGAAGAATAACTCCCTTCAAAATACTCCACAAGGGACACACCAGCTTGACCAGAGGGAGATCCAGGGTCAGAATGAGAGAAAAGTATTACTGTTGGAGAGGAATGGATGTGGCTGGGGGAGAATAAACCTTGTCAGCAAGACAGAGTCTCCTTATAGGACAGTGCAAAAAGAAGGTATTCTCAGGCAAGAGCAGAGCCCTGTGGATGTGGAAGTCAGGAACTCAGCGTCTCTACAATATGCCTATAGCAGTGTTCATGTCATGGACTCAGGAAATTCACACTAAAGGCAAAGTTTTTGATTCTTTCCCTCATACATTGCAATTCCCTTTAATTCCTTTGACCTTTTTTTTTTTTTTTTTTGGAGACAGAGCCTAGCTCTGTCGCTAAGCTGAAGTGCAGTGGCCCGATCTCGGCTCACTGCAACCTCTGCCTCCCGGGTTCAAGCGGTTCTCCTGCCTCTGCCTCCCAAGTAGCTGGGACTACAGGCACGCGCCACCATGCCCAGCTAATTTTTGTATTTTTTTAGTAGAGACGGGGTTTCACCATGTTGGCCACGATGGTCTTGATCCCCTGACCTCGTCATCCACCTGCCTCGGCCTCCCAAAGTGCTGGGATTACAGGCGTGAGCCACCGCGCCCAGCTTCCTGTCACCCTTTAACCAACTTTGTGTGAGGTCACCACCCCCAGTTCCAACACAACCCATCAGTCTGCCATTAGAAACCTGTGAAGTGAGAGCCATAGCACCAGTGCCTTCCAGGCCAGAATGGGAAATTCAATGAAAGGTCACCCACTGTGGTATGGAATAGATGCCCCGGAGAGCTGGGCTCAAGTGGAGGACTCAGGGATGCATAAAAGGCAATCTTCATCCCTCCCCACATATGAGCTGTGTGATGTTAGTCAAGTCACCTAACCTTTCTGGACCTCTGTTGTATCATCTATAAGTCAGGGATGAGAATAACCCATTTCATGGAGCTGTTATGAGGATAAAACATGCTAATATTCATAGAACCTTAGCAGTATCTAGAAGTTGTAAACAATGAATGAGGCTGGGCACGGTGGCTCCCACCTGTAATCTCAACATTTTGGGAGGCCAAGGCAGGTGGACTGCTTGAGCCCAAGAGTTTGAAACCAGCCTGGGCAACATAGTAAGACTCCGTCTCTACAAAAAGCAAAGTAGCTGAGTGTCATGGTATATGCTTGTAGTCCTAGCTACTTGGGAAGCCGAGATGGAATGATCACTTGAGCCCAGGAGTTAGAGGGGACAGTCAGCTGAGATTATGCCACTGCTCTCCAGCCTGAGCAACAGCGTGAGACCCCATCTCAAAAACAAATAAAATAAAAATAAATAAATAACAATGAATGTGTTAGCTATTGTACTTACATTGTTATTATAACTAAAACTTTTTGTATTATCTGAATCTTTTTAAACAGCACATAATTCTATTAAAATCATAAAAATATATATTTATCTTTATTAAGCACCTATGTTCTAAGCTTTGATTGTACAATATTATGAATATACTAAATGCCACTGGATTCTTTACTTAAAAATAGTGATAGTGGTAAAATGCACACAACATAAAACTCACTACTGAAATCATTTTAAAATACAGAGACTCGGTGACATGGAGCACATTCACATGGTTGTGTAATCTTCACCGCTATCTTGTTCCAGAATAGTTTTGGTGCCCCAAAAGGTAAACTTGTTTTAAGCACCATTTCTTGTTACTGTTTCCCTCAGCTTCTGGTAACGGCTAATCTGCTTTTTGTCCCTGTTTCCCTATTTTGGACATTTCATGTAAATGGAATCATATGACACGTGGCCTTCATGTTTGACTTTTTAAATTTACTATCATTTTCTTCAGAGTCATCCATGTGGTAGCATGTGTCCATATTTTATTCTTTCTTAGAGCTATATTTCCTCATACGGACACACACATTTCGTTAATCACTTCATCGGTCCATGGGCATCTGTGTTGTTTCTACCTCCTGGCTATTGTGAATAGATCTTCTATGACCATGCATGTGTGTGTTTTGTTTGAGTAACTGTTTTCAGTTCTTTGGGGTATATACATAGGAATGGAATTGCTGGGTTGCATGGAAATTCTATGTTTAACCTATTAAGGATGCAACGTATATTTTTAAGTAAAGGAAATAATTGCATAATAATATGAGAGCCGATAGAGAGTACTGGAGCCAGATAGCAAGGGTTTGAATCCTGGATTCATCACTTACCAGTTGTGTCACCTTAGAAAACTTACGTCCTCATTTCCCCATCTGTCAATCAGCAGTAATACTAACCCCTACCCCATCAGGTTGTTATAATAATTAAGGGAATTGGCCAGGTGCAGTGCCTTACGCCTGTAATCCTAGCACTTTGGGAGGCCAAGGTGGGTGGATTGCCTGAGCTCAGGAGTTTGTGACCAGTATGGGCAACATAGTGAAACCCGATCTCTACTAAAATACAAAAAATTACCTGGGCATGGCGACGTGTGCCTCTAGTCCCAGCTACTCAGGACGCTGAGGCAGGAGAATTGCTTGAAACTGGGAGGCGGATGTTGCAGCAGTGAGCCGAGATCATGCCACTGCACTCCAGCCTGGGTGACAGAGTGAGACTCTGTCTCGAAAAANAAAAAAAAAAAAAAAAAAACAAATTAAGGGAATTAATATATGTCGTATAATTAGAACAATGCAAGGTGCATGGTGTTACTTATTTTGGTTTAGCTCTGTTTGCATGCCTGTGTATAGACTATATATATAATTGTTTAAATCAAACTATTAAGACTGGTTGCTTTTGGGAAGTGGATCTGAGGGATAAAAGACAGGGCCCTGTCTGCTTTTTATTTTGCTTATGCATTTCTGTCTGTAATGAGCATGCATTAGTTTTCACAATATTTTGAATTAATGAGGTTTTCTTTTTAAGATGCAAAGTGACCCATTCAATGACTGAAAACCCTTTAGTGATCCTATAGCAGTGTTTCCCAAAGGTCTTCATGCTGGCTGGACACATAAAGTCACTTAAAGAACTTATCCCAAATACAGATCACCCTGCTAATCATTTGGCCCTACTGAATCACAAGTTCTGGTTGATTCTTAGGTGCCATGATGTTTGAGAACCAGAGTGTCTATGCTCTTTCCATGACCTGGTCTCTCCCTGTCTTGCAGTTTCATCTTCCCCTCTTCCTTCCTAATAGAGCTTCCCACCTATTACGTGACATGCTCTTCTATGCCTCAGGATGTGTCTTTGCCTGGAATGCAAGCCCCGTCTAACTTCATTCTTTCAATTACTAGCCCCTATTTATTCTTCAGTTCTTAGTTCAAACATTGTCTCCTCCGAGATCCACTGTTATCAAATGAAGTATGTCCAAAAAATAAAATACTTAATCTGTCCGAAAAGGAAGTAAACTTCCTCCCTCTTGGTCTGCCAGAACATTCTGTAGCAGTAGCTCTAAAAGATCCTCTCCACATACATTGAAACCGTTTCTTCTCATTTCTGTTTTTGCTCCCACGCAACTGAGCTCTTGAGGGCAGAGACCATGTGCTGTGTAGTGATTCTTAACTAAAGATTTCACCGTGAAATGAATAGTTCAATTTTATGATAAATACCTAAGTGTGTGCGTGTGTGTGTGTGTGTGTGTGTATATATATATATAGTGTGTGTGTGTGTATTTATATATATATATAATTACAATTATATAAGTATAACTCTCAAATTCACAGTAAACTAACTATGTAGTAAATATGACATAGTTACTTGTCATATTTACAGGGCGCAGAGAACACTGGCCCAGATTTTCCAAATTCGTGTTTAATATATGCGTGCAGATATTTGTGCATGTGCATGGGAATACTTCCGAGTTAAAATAATCCCTGAAGCTAATGTTTCCTAAAGGCAGTTTCTAGAAACACTAGTGTCAGAAGCTTCTCAGTGAGCAAAAAGGATTTCATTGATAATGAAATGAAACACTCTAAGAGAGCCTACACTAAGAGCATCTCTGCTGGTGTTATTTGACCACAACACTATTTCAAATACATTTGTAAGCATTCAGAGAAAGTAGAGTTCTGTGGATGCACATTTTTAGAAACGCTGCATAACGTACTTAACCAGTTCTTTTTCTGAAGTGACAGAGTCGTCACACTTAGTTGTCATGGCATGGTGAGGAGCAATTTCCACTGGAGTGGGCCATGCTCTTACTATGCTCTTACCACCACCAGAAGCAGAAGACACTTTCCAAGTGGCAGTCTATCTTGGGACAATCTATTTTATCTTTTCCACCACTGAGAATTCCACTTTGCTTTCACAGGCAGTTCCTTCAACTGAATGAATAGTGTTTTCTCCTCTGGGGGCGTGTGCAAATGAATGCTAACCGTTTTGAATAGCACCCATCCATGACAACAGTCGTGCTTATGGGTGGCAGTTAATTAAGACAACTTGGAAGAGGATGATGTCTTACAAATAAGAAGGGAAGAAAAGGGGACTGTCTTTTTTTATATAATCGTATTTGTAATATATTTATTGTATGTATTTATTTATAGTATCATTTATTGCTTGTCTTCCATTATCTAAAACTAAGGCATAGTTTTGGGAGTGTGTATCAAAATGCACTCCCAATTTATAATGTAGCGTGGGACAAGGACATAATTTGCTTCTCCTACTTTATTCCTAAAATCTCAGCACCGGAAACCCTGCACTGTCCATTTATGTTTCTGGCTTCTCATTCAGCATAAATTAAATTTTCTCTGGCGTCATTTGTCAAGAAAGATTTTAAAGCAGTGATTTCCCTGAGTTCCTTAGGCAGGCAGCCCATCTTTATTTTATTATATTTATTTATTTATTTATTTTTGAGACAGAGTTTCTCTCTGCCGCCTAGGCTGGAGTGCAGTGGCGCAATCTTGGCTGACTGCAGCCTCCACCTTCCGGGTTCCAGCAATTCTCCTGCCTTAGCCTCCCAGGTACCTGGGATTACAGCCATGCACCACTACTTCCAGTTAATTTTTGTATTTGTAGTAGAGATGGGGCCTCACCATGTTGGCTAGGTTGATCTCGAACTCCTGATCTCAGAAGATCCACTCGCCTCTGCCTCCCAAAGTGCTAGGATTACAGGCGTGGGCCACCTTGCCTGGCCTGGCAGCCCATCTTTAAAGCCACTGACATCACCCAACAGATGTGGGACATCACCCAGCAAGTAGTATCTAAGGAGAAGGAACGACGTGAAAGTAGGGAGTTAGAAAACTGACCAATTTCAGAAGAGAGAAGGTTTCTTCTCTCTAACCAACATCTTATTACAAAAGCAGAGACTTAACTGTAAACTCTGGTAATAATTTAGAAGATTAACACTCTGCCATAAATCCCACAAAATAGGCACAACTGAATTATATACAAAACTGTAGATGTAGCTGGGCAAGGTAGGTCACACTTGTAATCCCAGCACTTTGAGAGGCTGAGGCAGGCGGATCACCTGAGGCTAGGAGTTCAAGACCAGCCTGGGCTGCTGAAACCCAGTCTTACAAAAAATACAAAAAAAAAAAAAAAATTAGCTGGGAGTGGTGGTGTGTGCCTGTAATCAAAGCTACTTGGGAGGCTGAAGTAGGAGGATCATTCGAGGTCAGGAAGTCAAGGCTGCAGTGAAATGTGATTGTACCACTGCACTCCAGCCTGGGCAACAGAGCGAGAATTACACTCTGTCTCAAAACAAACAAACAGGCTGGGCGCAGTGGCTCACGCCTGTAATCCCAACACTTTGGGAAGCTGAGGTGGGCGGATCATTTGAGGTCAAGAGTTCAAGACCA
>NW_016108064.1:68697-101085 GCF_001604975.1 Cebus imitator | reverse complement strand
AAAAAAAAAAAAATAATAATAATAATAATAATAATAAAAGAAACAAACCATTTATGTGTTCAACATAGTAACTTTACAAGAGTGCTCAATGTACTATAAAATATACATGTACCATATCAAAAGCTGATGAAATCCCAGTCTAAATCTTTTTAAGTTTACCCTAAACAAAATACTTGTTCCAGCAATAATAAATAATTTCAAGTATGTGATTAAATATATTTTTGCTAAGTGCTTAGGATTTAATGATACCTTGTGGAAATTACAGCTCATTCACATCTCCTGGAAATGTTGGACAAAAAACTCTGATTGCCAAATCTCCCTAGAGTCATAGAAACATTCAAAGCATTTTTGTTTTCAAAAGAACCTGCAATTACCCCTTTTCCCGCTAGGTGGTATACTCAAGGCCAAGAAAGCTATTAAAGGGATGAATATGTTCTTTTTCAACCAGGTCAAAAAAAAAAAAAAAAAAGAGGATAATTTTTTAATGTAATATTCTTTTTTAAACTTATCTTTTATTTCAATAGGTTTTAGGGGAACAGGTGGTGTTCAGTTACATAAATTCTTTAGCGGTGATTTATGAGATTTTGGTTCACCCATCTCCCAAGCAGTGTTCATTGTACCCAATGTGTAGTCTTAGCCCTCACCCCTCACCTCCTCTCCCACTCTTTCCCCCAAGTCCCCAAAGTCCATTGTATCGTTCTTATGCCTTTTCGTCCTCATAGCTTGGCTCCCACTTATCAGTGAGAATATACGATGTTTACTGAGTTACTTCTCGTAGAATAAAAAACTCCAATTGAATAGATAAATTTTAAACTTGAAGAGGTAACTATCTTATATCTGAATTCCAATGTGTTTGATAAAAAAAGCAGACAGAGCCATTAAGAGAGACAAGGAAAGCCCTGCACAAATAGCCAGGGCCTCTCAAAGAGTAAGTCACCTACCATCAGGAATGACAATTAAAATTAGGCAAGGCCACCTTCCTCCAGCGTTACTGCATCAGAGTGGTGGGGATGAAGTGGGGACCTCAGTTTGTTTTTCCAGCATGCACTTGGCTTGACTCTTATGCAAAATTCTGAAAACTAAATTTAGATTGCTCTCAATCTTCCTAGTAGTCAGAAACCACAGTCGGTTCATGAATTTGTGATGTTCTGAAACTTTTTCTCCTGCTTCCTTTATAGCTTGTTTCTTGAAGGTCAGAGATTATAGGTTTCACTGTAAAATCTCCAGATAAAACTTTGCTAGGTTACTATCGCTCCAAGAAAATTCAGAGTGGCAGATTCAACTCTATGTAATAGGATATTTGGAAAGTACTTTCAGCTTTGCAGAAGGGGGAAAATGTATTTTATAGAATGTAATGAAAATGAATCTCTTCTTGGAGGAATACGTGCTATTCATATTAGATATTCAAAAGTCGAATCACATTGATCTGTCTTTTGAAGTAATTACATTGATCTCTGGAGTTTAAAGAAATGCATTGCTTTGTGGGGGCCCCTCAAGTTATATAAATCTTCTTCTGTATTTTATTTTTCATGTGCTAATAGCATAGTGTATTTTCTTTCTCAACAAAAATGTCTAAATGTGCTTCAGCACTTTCATTTATCAAAAAGCATACCTGCATTATTACATGTGTGTATGCATGGATACATATAAACACACACATATAAACATACATACATGTGAGTGTGTGCTTATTGTGGTGCTCTGTGACGAAGGGGTGCTCATTCTTTTCCTTTGGGAAAAGGCTTTATTTGGCTCTGTTTTCCTTGAGTTATTTTTATCATTTAATTTTCTTTATCAAGGTCATTAAATGGGAAAAAATGCTAACAAAAAAGGGCTAGTGGTACTTTACAAAGGAACAGCACAGGAGGACTGTAGCTGCTTGTCTGTTCTCTCTTGGGCATGGTTGGGGGAGTTGGTGAACAAAAGCAACAGTTTCCAAGAACAAACAATGACATTCTCTGTGACCTGCAGCACAGCTGGCAACCCCGTGTTCTCAAACATTTAGGACCTATGCTACGTATTTCCTCCAGCCACGTCTAACCACGCCAACATCTCATGTACTTTGGAAAGTCTTGCTTTTTCCTTTTGGTTTTAAAAAACATTCCTTCTAATGAACAAAAATAGCATTTAATATTTTTAATTGAAGAGTGGCTACAGTAGATTACAAATGTTAAGCCCAGAAAGACCTGCGTTCATTTCTCAAGACTTTGATCTGGAATTACAAAACACTCACCAGCTGTAAACTCTATGCAGGTCTTCCTGGCATGGCCTGGTGCCTGGTGCTTGGTAGGTCCACAGTAAATGTTCCCAATGGACAGATTAGCCAGAGTTACAAGAAGAAACTCACTTGTGGGTAGAGACTGAGTTTAGTACATAAAAGGATAAGTCGAATCATGATATAAATGTGTTTTTATTTGTGTCTCTACAGATACCTTTACTCTTGTTTTCTCTCCTGCATCTTGGAAAACACTTCAAATTGTATGAGGAACAAATGAGAAGTTACATTATGCCTTCTCAAATCCTCTTTTCTAAATTCAGCATCTTAGTTGTAGAAAAAGTAAGACAGGTTCACTGTAGAAAAAAAAAATAAGCACAAGGAAGTATATTTTTAAAACTCCTCATAATCTCACTGCCCGGAAATAACGTCTACTAAAATGTTGTTGTTTCTTTCCATTTTTTTCTATATTTTTGGCTTTAAATTATATATATGCTCACATTTTGAAATGGTATACATATAATTTCATATTTTGCTTTTTAAATATAATGTTATTTCTTAAGCATACACCATGTCAATTAAAAGTTCTTAAAAAAAAAAAAAAAAAAACAACCATAATTTTAGGCCCAATGCAGTGGATCACTCCTGTAATCCCAGCACTTTGGGAGGTTGAGGCGGGCAGATCACCTGAGGTCAGGAGTTCAAGACCACTTGGCCAACATGGTGAAACCCCATCTCTACTAACTGGGCTGGCCGTGGTGGTGTGCAACTTCCAGCTACTTGGAAGGCTGAGGCAGGAGAATCACATGAACCCGGGAGTTGGAGGTTGCAGTGAGCCAAGATTGCACAGTTCCACTCCAGCCTGGGTGGCAAGAGTGAAACTCTGTCTCAAAAAAACAAACCAAACAAACATAATTTTAATAGCCATAATGTGTTGCACTATAGATATGCCCAATAATCAATTTATTTATTGTTGAACATTTATATCATTTAAAATATTTTATCTTTGTGACTATTTTATATGTAATGTTTAAGTAAGCATAGCATGTTGGTGACTTTCTTGGAACAGTTTTCTAGAAATAGACTTGAATATTTTTAAGGCTTTTGATTAAGTGTTGTCATGTCGCCGTCTAGTGTTGCCACATTTTGTGGATTAAGGTCTACCAGCATTGTACGGTAACTGTAACAGGAACAGAGGGCAGCCATCTTTTTTTTTTTTTTTTTTTTTTTTTTTCTTATGGCCAGGCATCATGCTAAATGTTTTTTTTTTGTTATCTTTTTTAACTTTATTCGTAATAATATAAAATAGGTATTCTTTATATTCGTTATGCAGATGAGAAACTGAGGCAAGGACAGCTTATGTAATTTTCTACCAAGGTCATACGACCAAGTTGTAGACACATGATTTAACTCCAGAGTCCTGGTCCTCACTGTACTGAAGGAATCTTTCTCATCATTGAAAGGTTCAGTATATATCCAGTATTTTAATTTTTTGCAAATGTAATAGAAAAAAACTGACTCTCGTTTTTGTTTTTAATTTCATTATTTATTATTAGCCCTTTTATGTGCTTCCCTGATATAGTTATTAGCCAGTTGTGTGTCTTCTAATGTGAATCATCTGTTTCCATCGTTTGCCATTTAGTAGCTCTTATTATATAAACTTGTCAAATATTAAACATTTTTATCCTTTGTGCCTATTGGTAGCTAAATATTGTTCTTGTTTGGCATTTAATTGTGTTTATGTCTTGAACACATGAACTCTCTTCATTTCTATGCAAATATATTGATGTTTCTCTTTGAGTGTTTTTATGCTCTGAAAGTCAACCCACATCTAGAGATAGGAACAATATTAAATTTTCTGTTAAACACTGTCTTTCCCTGTGTTGATTAATCTGCTTTTCCCAGAAAGTCTTGCTGACAGCTGTAGATTTCTTCAATTTGTCTTAGACTGCATTGTTATCAAAGTGGAAATAAATAGTTTCTAATATTTCTGGTACTCTAAAAACACAATTCATAGAAATTTCAAAACAGCAACTTTGTCCTCCCCACAGCTACCAACAAAAAGGGAAAACAAAGGAAACATAGTTATGCATTGCTCATGACAATTGGAGCAGAGGACTGGGTTTTGGTCCTGGGCATCTGATTTGGTGTCAGGAATACAAGTCCTTTCTTTCCATCACTGTCATTCATTGGGTTCGTTCTCAGAACTAAGAATCTAAAAAGAGTTAACAGTGAAGTGTTACCTTTGAAATTTAACCCTAACAGGAAATGTTGCCAGTCAGGGATATCTGCCTTCCATGCTAGATTACAGCAGAATAGTCTGTGTTTACAAAGCTCCACATTATTTTGTTATCTAGCCACAAAACTTCCAACTGGCATAATTAGAGCTCTTTTCGTTTTATCAAGTCTATTTGCTGTTAATTCTCCATATAAAAGCTTGGCAATAAACCACTTTTTAGAACTTCTAATTTGCAGTATCATAATTGAGAATGTAATATTCTGCTTAGAAAGAAACATAAACATGTTTTAGGAAAATAGCACAAACCTCTATCCACTCTAAAATCTAAGCCTAAAATTATTTACATGCAATTTTCAGTGATTTATTAATCATCAACTGAAGGAGGGATGACGTTTGAATGGCTTTTGCTGCTCATTACTAAACTACCCTTCAACTGCAAGAAAAAGAAAACCTACAATTATAAACAAGACACCAGCAACCCTGGTAACAGATCCACCTTTTATAACAAATAAAAATTTTTAAAAACAATTAATGTTCTTTCACGTGTAGTATATGTTTGACTGATTGTTACGAGCAGCTCCAATGGCCTCTGTTATATTTTTGAAAAAATTAATGTCCAGGTAACTGTGGATCAAAGTACATTAACTTTAGTTATATGAGCCTAAATTATATTCATTTTAGACCTTAAAATCTTACACTTGTTTTTGATCCAATTTTAGACTCTTTTATGAAACAAGTAACTTAATACCAAACAGGTAATAACCTGCAAGTTATATAATTTATAACATACTATAGGATACCAAGAAATTGCTATTTAAAAATAATAACTGTAATAACAATAAAAATGGTTTTCCAAATATGAGTAGTCACTAGCTACTTTTCATACCACAAGGATAGAAGATGTTTTTGAAATTACCTTCACCAGAATTGAAAATACACCCAAGAAACCACATGGAATAATAATTACTTGACAGAATACTCTGATCAGAGGTGATTATGCGTAACAACAGTGAAAATTTACAAATGCTTACTACATGTGTTAAAGCTCCTTACCAATTAACATTTATTTCTCAGGTACTATAGTTGTCCTTATATTATGGATAAGAAAATTGAGCCTTAGAACTGTAAAGTAACTGTGGTCAACCTTCTGGTCAGGGACAAGGCTAGGGATGAAACCCAACCTGTCTGAATTCACAATGCAAGCTCTTAACCCTTATGTGATAATAAATGTTGACCACACTTTTTTAATAAACCTAGATACACAACTTTTAATAAAGCTGGCTCTCCTTTCATCCTAAGGTTTATTCAGTCAACATAGTATTCAAAATTCCTGAAGAACTATATCTTACAAGAAGATGCCAGGAGTGACCAGATGAACCAAGAACACCTATTTTAGGTTACTAAGATTTTTTGAAGTTCCCTTATTTTTGCAAGCTTCTCTTTCTGAATAACTCACCACCTTTTGCACAGCAGGAATGGAGTTCAGGATGGTCTGGAATCTCTTTAACTGGGAGTGTGTGTCTGTGTGTGTGTCTGTGTGTCTGTGTGTGTGAAGCCTGAAGAGTCCATATGTGACTCATTTAAAATCATTCTTTAAGCAAATAGTGGACCAGAACTCCAAATACTAGGTGTACATCTAGCTTTCTTGTACCTATTCTCTCTGGCCATAAAAATGTTGCTGATGCCCTGATTGTGTTAATGTACCATATTATGTAAGATGTTACCATTGGGGAACAATGAGTGATGGAAACATGGAACCTCTCTGTACTATTTTTGAAATCTCTCATGAGACTACAATCATTTAAAAATAAAAGTTTTAAACTACCATCAAATTTCATTTTGCCAGGGAAATGAACTTCTGATTTTTGCAGTTGGTAAATTACAACCAATGAAGGTTCTTCTTGGGGTATTTGTCATCAATTCGAAAAAGCACACATGGGCTGGACATGGTGGGTGGCTCATACCTGTAATTGCAATACTTTGGGAGGCTGAGTCAAGAGGATCACTTGAGCCAGGAGTTTGAGACCAGCCTGGGCAATATGGTGAAACCCAAACTCTACAAAAAATAAAAAATTTAAAAAATTAAATTAGCTGGGCTTAGTGGCACACAGCTGTTGTTCCAGCTACTCAGAAGGCTGAGATGGAAGGATCACTTAAGCCTGAGAGGCTGAGGCTGCAGTGAGCCTGCAGTGAGCCTTGTTGGCACCACTGCACTCCAGCCTCAACAACAGAGTGAGACCTTGTCTCGAAAAAAAAAAGAAGAAGAATGGTGAGTCCTCAAAGGCCTAAAGACAGAAATGCCATTTGACCCAGTAAACCCTTTACTGGGCATATATCCAAAGGAATATAAATCATTCTGTTATAAAGACACACGCACGTGCATGTTCATTGCAACACTATTCACAATAGCAAAGACATGGAATCAACCTAAATGCCCATCAGCGATAGACTGGATAAAGAAAATGTGTTACATATACACCGCAAAATACTATGAAGCCATAAAAAGGAATGAGATCATGTCCCTTGCAGGAGCTAGAAGCCATTATCCTCAGCAAACTAATGCAGGAACAGAAAACCAAATACTGCCTCTTCTCACTTACAAGAGGGAAACAAATGACGAGAACACATGGACACATAGAGGAGAACCCCACATAATGAAGCCTATTGGGGGGTGGGGGGTGGGAGGAGGGAGAGGATCAGGAAAAATAACTAATGGATACTACGCTTAATACCTGGGTGATGAAATACTCTGTAGAACAAACCCCCATGACATAAGTTTACCTGTGTAACAAACCTACGCCTGCACCTCTGAACTTAAAAGTTAAAAAAAAAGCACTCATATATGAGATAGACACTATCCTGTGTAACAAACCTGCATATGTATCCCTGAACTTAAAATAAAAGTTAAAAAAAAAGAAAGCATTCATGTGTGAGATGGCACTATTTGTTATTGCCCAAGAAACAAAGAACATCCATACATTTGTGACTTGTATCAGAGGTTCAACCACTTGCTTTCTTCCGGGTGTCTCTCTGAAGTCCAGGGTGCCTCTGAAATCCTCATCAGAAATCAAAGTCAGCCTGTTGAAGAAGAATCCCACATGCATCTGGAGGAGCCAAGCCCCCTGAACAAGAGGAACTCGCCAGGTGACAGGATGAGACCTTCAGCAAGCGGGAAGGACTTAGCTGTGTGCCTCATCACCCTGCTGGCTCTGCATAGTTACTGATACTATGTGTATCAGCGCCAAATCCTGACAGGGACAGATGACAGCAATGCTGGGTTCCAGGAAGGGAGCAGCAATAGAGAAAAAAGCAAAGCAACCTTGTGTGGATGAGCAAGGTCCTCCCAGAACACCATCCCTAGGGCACACTGGTGCCTTGTCCTCAGGCACAATTCTCCAGGAAACCTCCACCTTGAGCAGCTGGGAAAAGTTCCTGAAATAAGACACTGATTGGAAACACTGGGGAAGGTAAAAAGGAAAAACATTAATGATTTGTTCAGACGGCACCTATATGAAATGCAGTCTTTGCTTTTTGTTTCCCCTCCAGGGGGACTGGAGAGAAACTCAAAGGACTTTGCCTAGTTAATGAGGCTGATTGTGGAAGTTCTTGGAACTCACTCCAGTCCATACAGACCAGAAATGCTGTGCCAATGTTTGTTTCCAGTTAGTATTCAGAGGAACCTGTTAAAGTTCATATTAGGAGAAAGGTTGAAACTTTGAAAAGATAGAGCCATGCGCATAGCATGAATTTGGAGGTGGAAGATCTACTAACAGAATTTGGGAAGAAAAACTGACAAGGCAGAAACACAAGAACTCTCCCACAAGCCATTTCATAGCCTGCCCCATAAGTGCCCATTCGTCTTCTGCCATCAACCAACCCAAATCCCTGTTGGCCACTCTGGAAATAGATAGATACATAAGCCTAAGTTTTTTCTTTTGTAAAATGGTGAGTCAAAAGGCAGTAGATTCATCTCACACCTCTAAAGATCATTTATAACGTGGCTAAGTGGCCCAGGAAAAAACCACCATAATCAAGGTGATTCATGCAGGAAACCCATTCTGTTGAGACAGAAATGAAAATCCACATTAAATCACAGTCTATTCTATGCATGGGAGAACTGCAGTGAGCCAGCTCAGTGGATTCCCAGGCACATTGAAGGTTGAACACAATTGTTCTTGTAAAATGGAGAAATCAGACTCCTTCAAAATGAGAATGCAGCCTCTAGTTCTGAGAGCAGGGGTGAGCAGCCAGTGGCCCTGCCAAGCAGGCATCTGGAACTATATTCCCAGATGGCAGCCAGCCTGGGGATCTATTCAATTCCTGCAAGTTCTTTGCCAGGAGGTTTTCACCAGTTCCACTATTTATCAAGACAATTGGACCCAGTACAAAAACCACCTTTGCAAATTGCCATTAAAGTGGCTATCTATGTGACTGAACTAGGGACTTCCACTGCCTCTTGGCATTTGAACTCAATGCTGCAGTTACCATATTTTCTTCTGGCTTTTAATACCTGAAAAAGGTGTAATCCCCTCTCCTCCCCTTTGCTTCTTGCCCCAAAGGTCTCATGTATTAGGGAATTATGTAAGTACAGGAGTGGGTTCATTGAACAGTGGCCCACGGTCTATTAGTTTGCTCATGACCTATTTTTGTCTGTGTGACATTAAAGTCCTTTCGGCTTCTCTCCCTTCCTCCAGCTGTCACCACATTTCTTGACTTTTTCTTCTGATATCTGTCAGTCCCCACTCTAGAAAACAAAGGTTGGGCTCCAGGCATTGGCAACAGCCAAGTGAAATGCTTTGTGAGCTCAAATTCTCACATCTTAGTGCTTTTCAGTGAGAAGTTGACTGATGTTGTATCCAAAGGCCTCCAATTTTATTGTAAATTAACCAAAACTGTAGAAACCTCTGATTTGTATTTTTTTCTCCAGCATTCCCTTTCTTTGCATTAGACTTTATTCATACATTGATGTTGCAACTTAAAATACAGAACAAACATGAAGAACAATCTCTAATGCCACATGGAGCAAACTGGTTGACAACCAGGAAATCTGAAACGGAGGCAGTCCATTAACTACACACACATCAGTTTGGCACTTGCCATAAATCACTGGCCCTCATCTGTTGTCTTTACGAGAGCTGACAATGGGCATTGTGAGCCATTCTAAAGGGTAGCCTAAGCAGTATGTCCAGAACTGCGATAAAGGTAGGAATTCCATCCACAGTGTGTTTTGCAAAGACACAACCTCATCAAAGTAAAGCCCCTTCCCTGAAAATAAATAAAATCTGTTAACATATTACACTTTTATCAGAAGTGTTGTGTCCTTGGAGGCAACGTAAATTATCGTATTTATTGACAAAACACTTGAAAATTGCATTTCTGTAAGAATCTTTGCCTTTCTTCAAAAACATCCCATGGCCTATTTTTATGCATAGAAAAGATACACTGCAAATATAAGCAATGAAGAAGGTTTATTTTGTGGCAAATGCAGTCTGGTAGATTAAAGAAGACCAACGTTGTCTCGTGGTACAAATCTTTGGTAAGCATGAACTGTGAATGCATCCTACTGGATTCTTCCTACAAAACTACTTCTTATCTTAATAGAGTCAATATTTTATTGTGTTCCCCTTTTAAAGACTAAGAGGAAATATATCCTCCTGGTAACTGACTGCTGCTCTTCAAACTGTATGGGGAGAATTGATTTAATAGAGAGTTTCTATTTAGAAAGAAGCTGTAAGAGGACAGGACAACAACTGGAGCTTCCACCAGACCGGTTGGTGTTTTACGTGCTAGGGAAGCAGCTGCAAATCTGGATGACAGTTTTGAAAGATGGATGATAAAGAAAAGGCCAGCAAAATTGAAATGGTGGGTGGGAATGTGAAGCAGGCCAGGGTAATGTAGCAAAACTGAATCATCTCATGTGTATCAAAGCTTTGAAGAAACTTTTCTTTTTGTATCAAACAGTTTGCTATTCTCTCTGGTGACTAACTGTTTCATGAAAGCATAGATGATTTGCCTTTTTTTTCTTCTATCCCAATCAATTCTAATGCAATTTAAAAATTTTAGTTTATACAGTAAACGATGTTCCCATAAGATTTGAATTAAATTCTGAATATGTGTCTTCTGCCTACCATGGTTTTTGTTTTTAGTAAATGTTTGCTCTCCACCTTAAAAACAATGTGAGTATTTATGAAACTAACAAAAACACTAGCTTGGAAAATTCCTTTGGCACAGACAGGAGGGTTCAGCCACAAATGCTCCTGACTTAAAAGCTGAACCAAATAAAATTTGACAGCAAGGCAAAATAGTTTATAGGCAAAGTAACATTTTATAATAATGAAATAATAAATGCAGAAGGGAAAAATGAACCAAGGCTGAAATATCATCTCGAATCCCTTAGATACTAACAGGAGGGGAATCTCAGCTAGACTTTTCCTATCTTTATTACACTAATGATTATATCTATGACTGAAGCACTCTTAAACTCGGAGGACTCCCGTATTTCTAGTCACGTCGTCACATATCTCCATTCACTTATCTATATGAGATCCAGACGATGCCTTGGTAGCATGCTCAAGTGGATAGATGCAGAAAGAAAGTAGTGGAAAAATCACAGGACCACTTTATCAAGCACTTCAATTTGGAACCAAATCAATCAATGTGTTAAATCATTCTGATGAACACAACCCAATCCCAAACAACCTACAACTTGACATTAAATCAGATTACCAATGGAATTAATAAAGACCAAATCAGTTTACTTGCCTACCTTCATCTTCCAACCCTGTCCACTCAGCAACCGAAATTAATTTAGGCCAGTTTAGATAATGATCAGCAAGAGCCTGTCAATCACCCTTCTGTTCCATAAGACAACAATTGTAGAGAGGGTAAGAAGCACTGGTGTTTAGCTTTGGGAAAAGAGAAATGCCTAAGGCTTAAGGCCTATCTTTTTTTTTTTTTTTTTCTTGAGACGGAGTTTCGCTCTTGTTACCCAGGCTGGAGTGCAATGGCGCGATCTCGGCTCACCGCAACCTCCGCCTCCTGGGTTCAGGCAATTCTCCTGCCTCAGCCTCCTGAGTAGCTGGGATTACAGGCACGCGCCACCATGCCCAGCTAATTTTTGTATTTTTAGTAGAGACGGGGTTTCATCATGTTGACCAGGATGGTCTCGATCTCTTGACCTCGTGATCCACCCGCCTCGGCCTCCCAAAGTGCTGGGATTACAGGCTTGAGCCACCGCGCCCGGCCTCTTAAGGCCTATCTTAACACAATGGTTTGGATTAGGAATAAATGAGAGCCAGGTTTGCCAGGACAGAAAAGTCTGTGTGTGCATCCTCCTCAGTGCTAGGAGACATGCATTTGCCTCCTACAAGTGGTAGTCAAATGCTCTTTGGTTTTACGGTGGACTCTTGGCTGCGAAAAGCCCATCAGTCCTTATTTTCATCACTCAGAAACAGACATTTCCACAGAGGGATGGCCGTGGTATAATACAGAAGGAATAAACCGAGGCAACAAGGAACTCGCAATCATCAAATCAGTAGACTAAAAAATGATTTAGATAGGGCATTAATTGTTCATTTGACAGGTATTTATTGATACCTACTCTATAGTAAGTGAGGTTTAGGAGGACAATCAGAAATCTAATTTCTGGACATGTAGTTTCATTTGGCCTGGAGTGGGATGTAGAAACAGGTCATTTCTTTCTCTAACTCCTGAGATGAGCCTAAGCATCAACAAGTTTGGAGCCCACTGATTTGAAACAGTGAACCTCAATCTCTGTGTTACCTGGTAGATTCAGAGAGGGAGCAATAGAATAGATTAGAGCTAACGTGTAGAAAATTGATAATAACTCCAGCTTCTGTGCCCGCAGGATGGCATCAACAAGACATGCTGCTGGGGCAAAGACCTTTTAAACCAAACACTATGTCACTGCTAGAAGCTGAGTGATCATGAGCAAGTCACTACACACCACCAAGGGCTAAAGACACCCGCCTTTCAAAGTTGTTTAAATATTCAAAGGGGATCATAACAAGGCCTCTGCCCAATGCCGGGTCCTTCGTAACTGCTACATTAGGCTCACTCTGCATCCTTCATTCCTCACTTAGTGTGCTCTCCCTTTTTTCCTCTTTTACTTTAAAAATTGTTTTCATTTTCCACAACCCAATCCCAACCCACATTCTCCATGGAGGCTTCCCAATGCCCTCCACCCCCACCAGAAATGCTTACTAACCTCCCTTCTCTGTCCCCCTTCAGCCTTCATATTCAGAATCACATAACCTGACACTGAATTGTTCCCCAATGCTCACAGAAGGATGGCTTTGCTTTTCCTGTCTGGATTCTCCCTGAACACTCAGAGAATATTTTCTTCCATAGAGGTGCAAAAGAATTACTTGTTGGTTAGTCAGATTTCCTGTTGGGCTGCTGCCATAAAATATGCCTAAAGAGGGAGGGGATCCTCCCTTTTCTGTGGGCATAATACAGAAGAGACTGGCCAACCCAACACTGCCACCGCCTATGGCAGGCATTAGTATTCTGAAAAAAAACCATCAGAATACCAGTTTCCTTCCACCCCCACTCACTTACTTTGTTGGAAAAATGCAAAACCTGCATTTTTCCATGAACCAGATCTCACTCTATGCTCGGAGTGAATGCAGTGTCTGTGTTTAGCATCCCAATGTGATAATTATGCATTATGTTGACTCTGTAGCTGAATCTTACATTTTTATTCTAAAATACAAAGAAATGGCTAAATACTCCAGTGTGTTATCTTGCCCTCCCTCTCCGTTATAATTTTTTTCTTATTATCCAGATTAACCCCTGCTGAAATGTGCCGGTAAAAGTAATTTGAAAGGTGAATGATGAGAAGTGAATTGCAGAGACATCCGTGCCAGCCAACACATGAGCATGTGGGGAGAGGCCGCACTGTGTGTGTATGTGTGTGTGAATGCTGTGTGCCCGCGGAGAAAGGGAACAAAAGCTGGGTTATGTAAGCAACACTGTTTGAAGCGGCATTTATAGCAAGAATGCAAACAAGGTATGAATATTCATAACTAACGGGGAAGAAGTGTTCATTTGCAAGGAGGAAGCAGAGACAGGATTTTGAATATTGTTTGACCACAATATTATATGGAGATATTAAATGTGTAGACCACATAATATATCACACAAACACAAAATTAGCCTTACTGCCTACATTTTCCCTTCTTCAACACACCAATACTAATATTAAACACACCAGTTTACTAATATTTTCATATGTTATCTGGCCAATTTGTCTTAAACAAATTGGACTCTTTCAGCCTCTCAAGACCTAAAAATGAAAGAAGAATAGCAAAAATAAAAACAATATACAAAATTTAACTTCAAATGAATCAAAGACCTAAATGTAAAAGATAAAACTATGAATCTCTTACAAGAAAACATAACGGTACATTTTTGTGACCTTGGATTTGGCAATGGATTCATAATCAATGACACCAAAAGCATAAGCAACATTAGAAAAATATAGATAAGTTGGACTTAATCAAAATTAAAAACATTTGTGCTTCAAAGGACGCTATCATGAAAATGAAAACCCAGAGAATGAGAGAAATTTTCCAAATAATTTATCTGATAAGGGCCTTGCATCTAGAATATATAAAGAAACTTTAAAACTCAGTAATAAAGAGACAAATAACCCAGTTTAATAATTCATTAACGATCTATATAGACATTTCCAAAAAAATATATACAAATGGTCAGTGAGCACATGAAAAGATGTTCAGTATTACTAGTCATCACAGAAATGCAAATCAAAACTACAATGAGATACCCACAAAACTACTTCATACCCACAAAATAACTGTAATCAAAAAGTCAGTTAATAACAAGTGTTGGTGAGGATATATAGAGATTGAAATCTTCCAGCACTACTGGTGGGAATGTACAGCCATTTGGAAAACAGTCCAACAGTTCCTCAGACAGTTAGAATTAATATTTTACTCAGCCATTCCACTCCTAGGTATATGCCCAAGAGAAGTGAAAACATCTGACCGCACAAAAACTTATACACAAGTATTCATAGCAGCATTATTTATAGTAGCTAAAAGGTAGAAACCAAATATTCACCAACTGATGAATGAATAAGCAAAATACATCCTATCCATACAATGGAATATTATAATACATTAAAAAAAGAATGAAATACTGACACATGCTACAACATGAGTACATCTTAAAAACATTCTGCCAAGTGAAAGAAGCCAGTCACCAAAGACCACACATCATATGATTCCTTTCGTGCGAAGTGTCCAGAATAGGCAAATCTGTAGAGATAAAAAGTAGATTAGTGGTTGTTTACGAATGTGGAAGTTATAAGACTGTCAAAGCTAAAGCACATGAGATTTTCCTTTGAGGTGATGAAAAATGTTCTAAAATTGACTGTGGTGGTTGCACAATTCTGTGAACACAACAAAAGTCATTGAATTTTATACTTTAAATGGGCAAATTGTGTTATGTGTATTATATCTCAATGAGCCTGTTGCAAACGAAAAACGAAATGAGGGAGAGAAGAAAAAGGAAGAAAGCAAACTCCAGGCTCTTGGACTCTGTTAGAAAACACAAACTATCTATCAATTGAAATTCTATCAATGAAATCATCAATGAAATGAATGCTGTGAAAGGATAAATAGAAAATTATCAGATGAAACCCCTATGTCGACCTCAAATCCAAGCTTGTTCAACCCACAGCTCATGGGCCACACAAGTTAATACTTTCTTAAAACATCAGGAGATGTTTCTGTATTTTTTAAAGCTTATCAGCTATCCTTAGTTTTAGTGTATTTTATGTATGGCCCAAGACAATTCTTCCAATGTGGCTCAGGGAAGCCACAAGATTGAACATCCCTGCTTCCATTCCTGAAGTCTCATTCACCATGATGTGACATTTTAATGGTGAGTTTTACATAAGTAAGATTTTCTTTTTCAGACATTTCTTTTATTGATGCACAAAAAGCTGTTCATATTTAATATGTACACCTTGATAAGTTTGAAGAAATCATTGCCACAATTAATGCCATAAACATATCCATCCCCTTCAAAAGTTTCCTCCTGCCCCATTTATTTATTTTTGATTGATTGACTGATAAGAACACAACGTAAGATCTACCTTCTCAGCCAATTTTAAATACCACAATATTAACTAAAGTGATATGTTGTACAGTAGCTCTTTAAGACTTACTCATCTCAGATAGAAATTTGATCCTCCGTACCTTTGCTTTGAAAACCAGGAGACTTCCAGTAAAGTCAATGGCAAATGGCAAACTAAGGAATATCATTTGTCATTGTCACAGTAACCAATCTCTTCGGAGCTTAAATTGACAGTATTTTCTCTCCTGCACGAAGCCAAGAACACAGGTGGAGTGACCTTCGAAAATTTAATTAGGCAATCAGCAGATCTTGAGAATGAGATCAAATGACCAAATTTTAACATTGGAATCAGGCAAAGCAAGGACAAAGACTAGATATACTTTAACATATTCACAGTGTTTAGAAAATTAGCCCCGGATGAATCCTAAACCAGTTGTTTTTGGACTGTCCTGTGGGCTCCTGTCAGGAGTGAGAGAGCCTGGCAGAATGTGATCCAGGTCCTCCCCTCTGCTCCAACCAGAGAAGCTTCACTTCTACTTGGTTTAAATGAAAAGTTTCTGCTTACAGAAGAAATTCCGTTGCTTAAAACAAAAGGTTGAAACCTGTACAACTAGACCATTTTATTTCACAGAGCATCCTGAGTTGTTCCAGTCTCACAAGAATTTCTGCAAAAAAAAATTTTTTAATGGGTTGCAATAAAGGCCAAATTTCATCCACAGAGGAAACACCACCAAACATCACCAGCTAACAGAAGACCTGCCTCCTATAAAGAACTCCCCACCCCAATATTTCTGGAAGTTTCCTGGAGGTGTTTTGCATAAGCTCAAGAATAAGTCACCATTGATTCATTCATCAAGTATAGACTCTTGAGTGGCACAACGAAAGTATTAGCTGGGCTTCCGGTAAGGATGCCCGACTCTGTTCTCACCCTCGACCTTCACTGTTTTGTCAATAAGATCTCCACCTCCAAGGATGAGGTGGAGGGCATCTTTCCAGTTACTTGTGACCAATGATTGTTTAAAAGAATGCCTTTACCCCTTTACTACAGGAAACGTGATTCTCCCTCATTTTTCCAGTGTAAACACATAACAGATTTTCTGGCTCTTGGGGGAAAATAATCTGTATTGCCTTAGGTCTGAGATAAAGTTAGATTTTTTTCATCATGTAGCATTAGATTATGGATTTCAAAGATTAATGGCACTTCACCTGTTTGCAGAAGAAACAGGCTTTAAAAATCTGGCTTTCAAAATGAGCCATTGCTGGTTTCATATGGCATCTAACTAGTGGTTTATGACTTGGTCTCGACCAACTTTCCCTTAAACACCCCTGGAGACTCAAAAAACAATGAACCCTCAGACTGACAGCCCATCTAATGCCAGAGCATGTACAGCAGTTGCACTAACTCATGAGAGAAGTTCAATAGTTGTGGATCTGCAACTAGATTTGTTGGTATCAATGCAACATTTTGTGATTGAAAAAGCTGCATCCCTCCTACCCTGCCTCATGGACCTAAGCCTCTTCCAGCCACAACGTGAACAGGTATTCCTCTGCCTTGTCCATTATGGGCAGCAAAATGTTGCAATAAACTAGCCTTTTCAGATGAGACCTAGGTAGAAAAGATTAAATATTTAGATTTGTATACCTTATATGTTTGGCCATATGGCTTCTATATACTTTTGACCAATATTATGGTGAAAATATCTTAAATTTAATCATAATAGAAGGAATTCCATTTTGTTCACTGATGCCTGCCCACTACCTAGAATAGTGCCTGGCTCATAGTAGACAATTAATATTCATTGTTGAATATTTGCATGTAATTAGTTTTTAAAAATCAAGAGGGTTACAGTTGGCTTCTGGTCATACTTGCACCTTAATTTTTGAAAGAAATTTAGGCACAGAATTCTTTAATAATTGCCATACAAATAATTTCATTAAAAATTTTGTTGTGAAGTTCAAAAACTTAGAATAATAAAAGCAAGAATTTGTTGGGAGAAGGAATAGTGCATTTAATAAGAAAGAAATAAAAATAGCTTTTGTTGGTTGGTAACCTTCAGGATTAATTCCCCAGTTCTCTCCCCTCTCACCTAAGCAAGAACTAACAAGCCTGCTCATTTGCCAGGGCAGAGCTGCACACTGTCAATGCTGCTGACACTTGGAGGAAGAAAAAATAATTACTTTTTGGAGCCATGCATTAATTTAAGCATTTGGGAAAATGCAATTTGTAAAAAATAAAGAATGAAATGAGAACCCTCTCCTGCGATGGTTAATACTGAGTGTTAACTTGATTGGATTGAAGGATGTAAAGTATTGATCCTGGGTGTGTCTGTGAGAATGTTGCCAAAGGAGATTAACATTTGAGTCAGTGGGCTGGGAAAGGAATACCCACCCTCTATCTGGGTGGGCACCATCTAATCAGCTGCCAGTGTGGCTGGAATATAAAGCAGGCAGAAAACTGTGAAAAGACTAGATTGGCCCAGTCTCCCAGACTACATTTCTCCTGTTCTGGATGCTTCCTGTCCTTGAACATCGGACTCCAAGTTCTTCAGTTTTGGGACTCAGACTGGCTCTCCTTGCTCAGCAGCTTGCAGACAGCCTATTGTGGGACCTGTGATCATGTGAGTTAATACGTAATAAACTCCCGTTTATATATATCCAATTAGTTCTGTCCCTCTAGAGAACCGTGGCTAATACACCCCCCAAAATAGTGTTTAACATCAGGATAGAAAGTATAGAGTTGAAGATACGGTAAACAGAACAGTGTGTGGAAAGACAGTGAGTTAAAACCTAGAAAAAGGCCAGCTGCACAGTGCCATGTAGCCAGCATACGCTGGTTTCTCTACCTGGGAAAGGGGCTATTGCACTTCACACACCTACTACCACCTGTTTTCCTCTGTCCAGAAAAGGTGGAGAATGCTCACTACCTTCTGGTGCTGATTCTAAAGGAAATAACTCACTTGTTTTAGGAAGGTGGTTGGAGGTTTAAATGTACATGGAGGCCTAGCATCGTGCTTCGTGACTGTAATCCCAGTGCTTTGGGAGGCCAAGGAGGGAAGGTATCTTGAGGCCAGGAGTTAGAGAACAGCCTGGACAACAAAGCAAGACCCCTGACTCTACAAAAAATTTAAAAATTAGCCAAGCATGGTGGTGCACACCTGTAGTCCCAGCTACTTGAGAGGCTGAGACAGGAGGATCACTTGAGCCCAAGAGGTTAAGGCTGCAGTGAGCTATGATTGTGCCACTGCACTCTAGCCTGGGTGACAGAGCAAGAACCTGTCTCTATAAAGAAAATAAAAAAATAAGTGCACATGGAGTTAGCAGTAGCTCTGGGGACTTTTCTTTCTCTTTTCTCCCTCAACCCAACTCCCATGATTCTTATATCTAAATTGCTTTATTCCTTCACTCTCTCAGCTCTGAAAGACAACCATAAAGAAGTAGCCCAAAATATGTTTAATTCCCCTACTTAAAGGTACGTGCCTAGGTCCAGCTTGCCAAATTAGTAAACCAATCATTTCATTCAGTGACTTCCATCCCAGCACAGATCTCCAGTTGCCAGAGGGCTAGGCTACCTACAAATTCAAAACCTGGAAAAGGGGTCTCCTGTGAATGTGAGGAAACAGCTACTGTGGCCTGGGAACCATCCGCACCCTGGTCTTGGGGATTTCCCCTCTCTGAATGCTAACAAAATTACTGGTGGAGAAGGAATAATTCAGCTTTATTGTTGAGTATTAACTGGTCACATTGTGATATAAAAGGGTGGCCTAGGACTGCTGATTGCAGCAGGAAAGTTATCTATCCTATGGTGAAAATCCAACCCTACCAAATCCACAATCCTACCATGTCATGGTAGAAGCTCTTACACTTCAATACAAGTTCAGAGCTTTGGAAAAATGAATTTTCTGAACATCATTTTCATGGAGGAGAAAAAAATCACAGCAGGTTATTGTCCCCAAAAGTGGCTCTTCCTGACTTCCAACAATAAAATACAAATGAAAATGTGAGAAGAACGGGGGATATTAAAATACTACCACATCAAAAACTAAGATTTTCTAACACCCTGTTATTGGCGTTTAGAAATTCTCTAACTCTAAAGTTGATGGGATTGGATTGGAAAATGCAATCTGTGTCTTATCCGGGGGTACTGGTTTGCTACACCATGAGAAGAGTTTCCCCTCCTCCTGATTTGTTTATGCCTGATTGCCAAAACCCCACATCTGGGGTTAAATAGCTTTATCTTCCTCTGGGATGAATAGGCAAGCAAAACGAAAGCAGAATCAAGGTATGCCCATGAAAAAAACTATTACCAGAGGGTGAAGAATGCCAAACATGATGCTGAAAACAGAGGAAAAACAAGCCTCCAAAACGGATTTCTTTCAGAAAGCAAATTGTTACAAACTGTCAACCTCAACAGGATGAAGCAGGAAAAATAGAGAATAAAAGATTCTAGGATGAGAGAGAGATGAATGAGATGAGAAAGGCATTTAAGAAAACTAAAAATCTAATAGCAGAACTCAAAATGACAACAATTAGGAGAAAAAATGAAAAATTCAGAAAATCAAATCTGTCATCACAAGGACAACATTAAGAAACTCTTAGGAACACACAGAGATAGAAAATGAAGAAATGAAAAACAAAATATAAGATGATGAGTGTTTAGGACAGAGATTAGAGAGTCCACTGAGTAATTATGTGGTGCTCCTAAGGAATAAAATGGAAGAACGGATCAAGAACAAGAATCAGACATAAATGTAGAATATTTTTCTAGACCAAAAAAATACTGAGGAATCCAACTCAATAAGTTACATCACATTCCTAGAAAAATTAGATTACATTCTGACAAATGCTTAATTTACAAGAACTGCAAAGAAACAGAAAACCCAAGCCTATGAGTAGAAAAGTGGGTTATGTGCAAAGAATAAAAAATCAGGCAAACCTAGTCTTTTCTGTGACACTAAATAGTAAAGACAAAATATTGGCAGATATCTGGGGGGAAATTGCAGCATAAGAATTTTGTCACCTGCAGGAAGCTCTTCTTGCAGTGTGAAGTCAACATAAACATAGTTCCAGATTTGTATAGATTCTGAAAACATGTTAATCCTTTGCCTCTATTTTAAAAGGTATATACCATCCAAATGAGAGAGAAAGTTAAATAAAAATCTCAAGAGTGTAAGTTTTATGTTGTCAAAATGTCAGGCAGTAACAACTGATAACTCTTAGTTCAAATAACTGTTTAAAATTTACTTATGATACCAAAAGCAAATCTGAATTTTCTATTTAAAAAAGAAGATACAGACTACAATGATGATTTAATTAAAATCTTAGTGGAAAATTTAAATTTATATTATGAAACCCAGGAATGAAATTGATTATAATGGAGAAAAGGTTTTTAAATGTCACAGGTTTTTGTTTTGTTTTGTTTTGTTTTGAGACAGAGTTTTACTTTTGTAGCCCAGGCTAGAGTGCAATGGCACAATCTCAGCTCACTACAACCTCCACCTCCCAGGTTCAAGTGATTCTCCTGCCTCAGCCTCCCAAGTAACTGGGACTGCAGACACACACCACCAAACCCAGCTAATTTTTGTATTTTTTGTAGAGATGGAGTTTCACCATGTTGATCAGGCTGATCTGGAACTCCTTACCTCAGGTGATCCACCCACTTTGGCCTCCCAAAGTGCTGGAATTACAGGCATGAGCCACCATGCCAGGTCCCACAGTTCTTATAATAAGGTGGACTCAAAAAATTGCCCTCATTCTTGATTTTGATGTAAGACAATAACAATTTTTTATTTAAAAAATTAAAGATAATAAAATAAAATACCCTATATATGACCTTCAAATCAGTGAAGATAAATGCAAACACATCATGATACAATCCTGCTTTTAGCTTTTAAAATGCCTGTTAAAATTCTATGTGTAACATGTGAAATATATATTTTTATTTTCAATGTTTTTTAAAATAGACATATTAATTTTAAGTACAAAAAAATTAAGAGATGTGGCTCATGCATAAATGGAAAAAAGCTGCATTGGCATTTTCCAATCAATTCCCAGCGACTGACATTTGTCTGCTATCTGAAACTCCCCATCAGAACTGTCCTGCGCAGTCTCAAACAACCCATGAGAAAATGGCTTTGTGTAAACTTCCAGTTGGAGTTTTTGAAAAATGTAATCTGCATTGCCTTAAACAACTATTCACACATTTACTGGGGTTATATAGAGGGTTCTTCTTTTTGAATTCTAGAATGGCAATTACTCCTGTACCCATGTTTTTATTAGGTATGGGCTCTTAGAGGCTCAAGATTTTTATTTTTAAATTTTTACCACCTAGCCCAGAGCCTGGGTATATGTTTGTTGAATTGAACTGAAATGAACTGCTATAAATAAGATTATTTTGCCAGATGGCTGTTGCCATCAGCATGCTCATTCCCATTATTGGTCAAAAAGCATCAACATCATAGCCTTGCGTTTCTTTAGTTGCCTCTTGAGCCATTTGAAACAATTCTTCCCTCCATATTTTTCTGAGTTTATTCACACCTGCAAAACCCAGGTGGTGTTTGTTACTATATATGCTTTTAATTACCCATAGCTTAAATGAGCCATAGTTGTGAAGCTGTATTTTCTGCTCAAATTTAAAACTCTTTCTCCATCATCTGCGTTTATTTAGGTTCTGACTTTTCCCCTCAAGTTCAATGGATCTGCATTAATTTTAATTTCTTTGGAAAACTTGTTTAAGCAAACAGTTTAAACATGGCATGCTTTTCCCACACGTTCAGGCCTTTGCTCCTGCTGTTCACTTGGCCCAAGCATCCGTTCCTCAGCATGTGTGTATTCATCTGAATGCAGGTGCTACCTCCTCAGTGAAGCTTCTCCTTCACCATTGCACGTTGCACAGTCATTATGACAACACCTATCAGGTAGGCCAGGACCTGTGTCTCCTTCATCCCAGTCCCCTTGCTTAGAACACTATGACCCACATGCATTCAGGAAATCAGTATTTACCCAGAGCTGACTCTGGCCCTCTGCCAGACCTCCAGGATATAGCAGTGAGCAGGTAAACATGGAACTATCCTTATGGAGCTCCCAAGTTTACCTAAGAAATAAGATAACAGTTGGGTTTTTCAATATAAACATTTGCTACGTCACACAGTGTTTTGTTTTGTTTTTTAATGTTTTTGAGATGAGGTCTTGTTCTGTCATCTAGGCTGGAGTGCAGTTGGCACGATCACAGATAACTGCAGCCTTGAACTCCCAGGCTCAAGCAATCCTCCGACCTCAGCTCTCAGAGTAGCTGGGGTAACTGCAGGCATGCACCACCATGCTGTGTGAATTTTTTAATTTTTTGTAGAGACAGGATCTCGCCTTGTTGCCCAAACTGGTCACAAACTCCTTGTTTTAAGCAATCCTCCAGCCTTGGCCTCCAAGAGTTCTGGGATTACAGACATGACCTCTGCACCCAGCATTGAGGTAAGAGTTTTGACAGAGCAGTGGCCAAAATAAATGGAGTGGTATCCATGAGGTGTGAAGGGGTGTACTTTAGATACAGTGGTCAAGGTAGAGCTACCTGAGGAGAAGCTGGGCCAAGGTCTGAAATACAAGAAGGAACCAGCCATGTGGAAAGCTAGGTAAGTTTGCATCCTAGACAGAGAGAAGAGTGTGTGCAAAGTCACCGAGGATGCCATGGGCTTTCTGTGTTCAAGGACAATAAACAGAGGCAGCGCAACTGGACCACAGGGTGAGAGTCCTCAACAAGGGAGAAGAGCAGCAAGACCTAGTCAGTTATGCAAGGAACCCAGAAAATGCCGGCCCCACAGTCAGTGGGGAGTTTTGTAGCAGGCAGGGAATCCATTAGCCATAGGTTCCGATTTAAGGTTTTTAAGTAGGAAAGTGACATGACCCCATTTCCACTTTTAAAAGATCACTGTAAAAGTGGATTGGCATGAGACATATTTTCCCTGAACAGTGATACTGTTTACTAAAATGGAGAAGAAGGAGCATGGATGTATTAGTCTGTTCTCACGATGCTAATAAAGACATACCCTAGACTGGGTAATTTACAAAGAATAAGTGATTTAATGGACTCACAGTTCCACATGACTGGGGAGGCCTCACAGTCATGGCAGAAGGTGAAGGAGCAAAGGCACGTCTTATGTGGCAGCAGGCAAGAAAATGTGTGTAGGGGAACCGTCCTTTATAAAACCATCAGATCTAATGAGACTTATTCACTATCATGAGAACAGCATGGGAAAAACCCTCCCCTATGATTCAATTACCTCTTACCAGGTCCCTTCCATGACACATAGAGATTATGGGAGCCACAGTTCAAGATGAGATTTAGGTAGGGACAGAGCCAAACCATATCAATGGGCTTTGGAGGTGGCTGAGTTTGCGGCACCATATGTTTGAAATGGAAGTCTCAAGTAGGCAGGTGGATAAGCGAGCTTATAGTTCATGGGAAATGTCTGGCTCAGAGATTTAATTTTGGGCAATATTTGCATATATATGTGTTTAAGGTTTTGGGATAGAAACAGATCATTTCAAAAAGAATGGAATAGGACCCCGGCCACTTCCTGGTGCACTCAAACATTTGTAGGTCAGAGGGCGGAGGGAAAATAGGCTAACAAGCACAAGAAGGAGGGCCCAGAAGGTGAGGAAATGTGACTTGGAAGACAACAAAAGTAGAGTATTTCAGAAGGAGCAAACAACTCACTGAGTGGAATTTTGCTGGGAAGGTGAGCAAATGAGAGTGGAAGAGGTTCTTCTAGCGGGTCAATGGGTGGTTGTTGATGGCCTTGTCAAAGCAGTTTCAATGGGTTGGTGGAAACAGAAGTCAGAGTGAACAGATTGCAGATGGGGCTGGAGGCAAGGAGGGAAAGAAGAGGGAGTTGGCCCTGGAGAGAAATTTTGCTGCCCAGGAGGGTGGAGAAATAATTTTCTTCTTATATCCACAAGGAATACAAAATATAAATTTTTTTTTTTTGAGACGCAGTGTCACTCTGTCACCCAGGCTGGAGTTCAGTGGCACAATCTGGGCTCACTGCAACCTCCGCCTCCCAGGTTCAAGTGATTCTCATGCCTCAGCCTCCTGAGTAGCTGGGATTACAGACATGCGCCTTAACACCTGGCTAATTTTTGTATTTTAGTAGAGATGGAGTTTCACCATGTTGGCCAGCCTGGTCTTGAACTCCAGACTTCAGATGATCCAACCCCTTGGCCTCCCAAAGTGCTGAGATTACAGGTGTGAGCCGCCACCCCCGGCCAAAACATAGGTTTTGAATACACTGTAGTATTTTTTTTTTCAAGCCCACTTAAAATTTATGAAGAATCAACTGATCAAATAGCAATAAATGGTTTAAGTATGGGAGAAACCTTTTGTTAATTACACTACTTTTTTGTTAGTTTTTGCACCCTCCTACATAGCTAAATTAATTATAGCTGACATTTTGTGAGCAATTAGAATTTGCCAATCAAAATATACTATTTTAATTTCATACTCAAAACTACCTGTGATGCAGGTACTCTCACTATCCCATTTTATATACAAGGATCCAAGTCTTGGAGAGTTAATAGACTGTATCAGATAACAGAGTAAGTTCCGCTTGTTATGGCAGCATTGAGACCCAAGTTCTGACTTCAGAGTCCGCCATTCCTAACCTCCAAGAAATAAGAGTTGGAGACAAGAAAGTATGAATGACATAAGATAAACACTAGAATGTTTGCCATCTCCATCAAAGGAAAGTGGTCTTTTTCAATTCATTAATAATTTTGGGAACAAGATGAATGTCCTTGTGGAATAATCTTGAGCAGCAACTTAAATAATTCTGCTGGTAGTTGAGAACAAATGAATGGAGGCTGTAGGTGTGATTCTTTTTTTTCTTCATGTGAGTGGGAAAAGGACTTAGGAAATGCCATCCACCTCCCACTAAATCTGGAATATTTAAGACAAAACTAAATATGAGTGTCTAAATATGCCCAAGACATTCATAAGGGATGTGTCTCAGTGGAAGTAGTCTATTCAGGTTTACTGAATTTATGACTGTGTGCTTATGGCAATAGTTTCTAGGCATGTTTTTTACAAAAGTAGATTCTCTAAACATTCCACTAATTGGAGCCCTGCATTTCATCAGTGTTGAAGACAAGGTCCTAGGAGAAAAACTGAGGGTTGTCCTTTGCCTGAGAGATCATTAAATGTGTACATATCAGGAAAAGACAAAGAAACGTGGAACATGAGTCTCACTGGACAGAGGAACCAACAAGACAGAACACGCTTGGCTTTCTGTACTAATAGCTGCTCTGTCCATTCTGAGAGTAAAGAGACAAAACTCAACTCTATTCACGCACCCAGCCATTCACTCATTTACGCATTTAGTCACCTTGAAAGTGATTTCAAGCTTTTGCAAAGCACACAGCATTGCAAAAGAAGCAGTCCAAGCTCTTGAGTTTACAGACTTCACAGGGAAATGGTTTCCTTGGCTGATTTGCCAAGTGCCGTTAAGAGTGATAGACACTAAAACAGGATGGTGAGAGAACCGGAGAGAGAGAAGTGACATAATATGCAAGACTTTATGTCAACACCATAGCATAAATGGTTTTTATCTTTGAAATTTTAAGGCAGGTATGTCCCCACTGTTTAAATTACAAAGAAAATAAATAAATAATTCACTCAGAGAGCACTGGTATTCCTGGGTTTACATATGTACAGTTGGGATGTAATATACAGACAAACTTCTATCTCTTTTTTGTTCAATGATATGTTGTGCTTTATACCACATTATGTAATTTCTAACATTATTAAGAATTCTTCTTTTATATATAGACCACTTTTTTCTATACAGCAACTTTTAAACATAAAAAAACAGCTGATTACAATGACTTTTTAATCTTTTATCTTTTCCCCAGGAGTAACTTTCTTCTATTCTCACCCTCCTTTCTGGCTACAGCCTTAACAAGAGGTTGCAGATGAACATCTGAGATGCAGAGAGACTCTAGGTGCCTGACGTGTCCAGCACAGGGTGTGGTGCCAGCCTCCAGATCATGGCCTCTGCCTCCCATCAGGGGTTCTGCTCAGCCTGGGATCAAGATAGCTGAAGACACGTAGTTTTCACTGCAGCCCCTCCCTCCTTCTCAGCAGACAGAATCACACATTACAAAATCATCCATAAGAATGCAGTATAAAAATTACCTTCCATATGCTACGTTCATGGAGAGTCCACCACCAAGATTCACAGAAGCCTTTAGCTTTTCTTTACCATTTTGGTATCAAAAAGTGATACCTGCCAGAAGTGATATTCTGCCTCTACATGCCATGTTAATCACTGTTCAACATTCTGTTATATGAATAAAATGTAACTATTTAAGCATTCCCCTTTTTTTGGCCATGTGGATTCTACGGATCCTTTGATTGTTGTAGCTAATAAAATAAGCTGAGATAAACATATTCGTACAAACTGCTTTTGTTTTCATCTCTTATTATTTCTGTAAGCACACATTTCCAGGAATGAGTAAAACTACTGGGTCAAAGGACACAAACTTTTTTTTTTTTTGAGACGGAGTCTCACTCTGTCACCAGGCTGAAGGGCAGTGGCATGATCTTGGCTCACTGCAACCTCTGCCTCCTGGGTTCAAGCAATTCTCCTGCCTCAGCCTCCCAAATAGCTGGAATGACAGGCACACACCACCTAGCCCAGCTAATTTTTGTGTCTTTAGTAGAGACGAGGTTTCACTATGTTAGCCAGGATGGTCTCAATCTCTTGACCTCGTAATCAGGCTGTGTCAGCCTCCCAAAGTGTTGGGATTACAGGTGTTAGCCACCACACCTGGCCAGGACATGAACATTTTTAGGGCTCAGGTTAAATCCCTTTCCAGAAAAAATGCAGAAATTTCTACTTCTTCAAGGAATATATAGGTGGATCTGTCTTACTAAATTCTGAACTAACATAATCATAACTTAAAAAATATATATGTATATTTATTATATGTCATGAGTAAAACAGTATCACATTGTTATTTGAATTCTGTGAGTTCTTTATTTGAATTCTTTTAATGTTCTATAAGCCACCCACATTTCCCCTATTTTGAATTACCTGTTACTATTCCTTGCTCATTTGATACTTTGGAGTTTCCATGTTTTAATAATGTGTTTGAGTTCACTGCATATAAAGAATAGTAACCTATTATTGTATCTGTAGCAAATATTTCTAAGTATCACCCTAATTAGTGGTCTGACTTTCAATTGTACCTCTGCCTTTTGCAAAAGGATGGATAGAAGCAAGGACAATGATGCATTAAAGCATATGATGCCTTTAGGGGAAGGAAGGTTTGGGTGGGGGTGAAGTTGCTAGACACTTGTGTAATGAGGCTGATAAAATGGACTGTTAGGAGTTGTGCATGGTTGTCTTAGTCTATTTTTTGCTGCTGTAACAGAATACCTCAGACTGGGTAATTTATAATAAACAGAAATTTATTTGGTTCATGACTTGGGAGACTGGGAAGTCCACGAGCATGGTGCTGGCTCTGGTGAGGGCTTTCTTGCTGTGTTATAATATGGCAGAAGGCATTACATGGAGACGAAGTGCATGTGTGAGACAGAGAAAATTCAGGTCACACTTATACTTTTATCAGGAGAACTTATCCTTTTACTCCTTCTGAAATAACTAACCTACTCCTGAGATAGTGGCATTAATACCTTCATGAAGGTACAGCCGTCATAATCTAATGATCTCTTAAAGGTCCCACCTTTTAAGTGGTGCCACACTGTTAGAATGACAATTAAATTTCAACTTGCATTTTGAAGAAGACATTCAAACTCTAGCAATAGTTTACACTTTGAATTGTTATTAGGATTCATGAATTTATTTTAGGATTCAGAGATGAACGATTGGAGGCTTAAAAAGAAAGGAAGTGATATAATCATATCCATATCTTAGAGATTTAATGGTAGGGAGGAGAATGTGTTTAGAGGTGAGAAGCCCTTCCAAGTCTACTCTCGGACTAAAGAAAGAACCTTCCTATTAGTACCCTGGAATTGACTTAAAGGCTTTAAGTTTTTTAAGCTTAACTTTTAATATTTGTATTTAAAACAAAAATATGGCATGAAGTAGAGTGGGCATATCTTTGTCAAAGGAAACAATAGCTAAAGATGAGTGAATATATTAATAAATTCAAAGAGATTGTGGGGCTGAAATTAAAGAAATACAGTCCCTTCTTTGCAAATATATGCCTATTTGGTGGCTATATTTAGCTAAGCCTTGAAGTCACGTAAAAAAATAAGGGAGAGAAAACTGTGAGAGACAGAGGCTGTTCTAAGAGTGGAAGGTATTCAGTGTTACACAGAGTTTGGAGTCATTTGCAGACAATGGGTAATAACCTTTAGTTTTGGTTATGAATAAATAGCTTATTGGGAATATTAGCCTAGTAACATGCAGTACGGATTGAAAAGAGAAAGAGAATAGAAGCAGAAGACATTTATGAGTTTATTGCTTTGCCAGATTTCCAGAGGACAATTCAGTGATATATACCAACATGCATAACACATCCATTTTTTGATCCAACTTCTTCACTCTTAGGAATTGTGTTTAAAGATGTAAGTGCAAGGATGTTCATTGACAGTTATTTAAAATAGAGAAAATATTTTAAAATCAAACATCCAACAATAATTCATTCACTTTATGACTGTAAAGGCATTTCCCCCAAATCCAATTAGTCATCTGATAGCCTTTGAATTTTAAGTTCTCAACAGTCCCCATAAAATCAAGTGTAGAGCGTAGGATGGACTTTTGTCATAGCAGAACAACTGTGAGCTCTGGATAGGTGTGTGAATTTGGCAAGCCACTTGATATAGTTTGGCTGTGTCCCCACACAAATCTCATCTTGACTTCCCAAGTGTGGTGGGAGGGTCCGGGTGGGAGGTAACTGAATCATGGGGGCAGGTTTTCCCAGGCTGTTCTAGTGATAGTGATAGCGAGTAAGTCTCACAAGATCTAATGGTTTTAAAAATGCTAGTCCCTTCTCACAAGCTCATTCTCTTCTCTTGTCTGCCACCATGTGAGACATAACTTTCACCTTCCGCCATGACTGTGAGGCCTCCCCAGCCACGTGGAACTGTAAGTCCTGTAAACATCTTTCTTTTGTAAATTGCCCAGTCTTGGGAATGTCTTTATCAGCAGCGTGTAAACAGACTAATACACCACTTAACCTCTTTAACTTTGTTTCATCTGTGAAATGGGAATAATGAGATGATCTTTTCTTTGGTTACTGTGGAATTGAACAAAAATAAAAAGCCTTTCTTTACTTAATTTTTGCCTCACCAGATTAGGAATATCAGATAAGGAATATCAGTACATAAAATAGATATTTCTACCTTAATGAAGTAGTAACATACACCCAATCTACTGCCTAAGATGCTAAAATGTTTTTACTTTATAATTAGTCTCCTTGGATAAACCACAGAATCATTTTTCTCCAGTATTAGAAAGCTTTGCAATTTTCATAAGTACATATGCAAATTAAAAGGATCTCACCTCAATTATGAGTACTTAAGATAACATAATTATGTTATTCATGTGACCTACCTTGATTTTACATTCAAATACATAGTGTGTTTTCTAAAAAAGAAGGCCTAACTTCTTTAGATTCATCTAAAACATTTCGCTCATGGAAACAAAATCCTATTTAACATTTTTGTCTTCAGGCAAAGAAATAGGGAATCCTATTTGCCCTTTTTCTGTCCTCATTCATGCTCTAAATATTAGACTCATTAGGGGAACAAATTCACATGCTTGGAAACAAGTAACTACTGTGCTTGGTCATAAATGCTGTTTTATTAACATGAGATTTAATGTTGTTCCTCCAAATTTTATCCCAATATCTAACAAAACTTTTTCTTTTTTTTTCATATAAGACTTAAGGACCATTTCAAGCCTGAAGGCTCAAAATTGGCAATAGTAAAATCACTATACACTCTTTTTTCCTTTCACATTTAATTCTCTCTCTCTCACTTATTTTCCTTTGAAGATAAAAAAAGAACAGATAAAGTCATGTTTTGGGGCAAACAGCATAAGGTGTTGGCAATAAATTGCAAAAATTGGAACATGGATCTTAAGATAAAATTGGTGCCATGGTGAATCTTTAAGAGTTGAAAATAACCTTTCATCAATCTGAGACCTACATCTAAAAAAACAGTGTACATTGAATTATAGACGAGCTAAATTTTTCTAGGTGTATGTGTCTTCAGAGAGGGTCAAGCTGGTGGATGAGCTCAGCTGTGCTGACTCCTTGAGTGTATATGGTGACCCAGGAGGGGCGGTTGGAAATGTGGCTGTGATTCTTGGAGAGGTAATGAATAAGGGAAAAGCTGGAAGAGCAAAATGGCTCACAGTGCCTGATGAGTGCACCACATGCCTGGAAAAAGAGCTAACAGCGTCTCCAAAAAACTTCCGAGTGGTCTCTGGAGGGTGCAACTGAATGAGTGTTCTACAGACTAAGAGAAGACATTAAAACAAAAAACAAAAAAACAAAAAAACAAGTTTAAGGTGGCATAATTTACATATAAAACAATGCACCTTTTGAAAAAATTAAACTTTTTTTGAGATAATTGTATATTCACATGCAGTTGTAAGAAATAAAACAGAAAGATTCTATGTACCATTTACTCAATTTCTCCCAATGGTAAAATAGTACATATTGGAATGTCACAACCATGACATTGCCATTGACACAGTCAAGATAAAGAACAGTTCTATCAACACAAGAATCCCTCATGTAGCCTCTGTACAGACACACACCCCCTTCCTCACTCTCACTATCTCGGACACCTGCCAACCACTGTCCTGTTCTCCATTTCCATAGATTTTTTCATTTCAGGAATGCTTTTTAAATGGAATCATATACTATGTGACACTTTAGGGCAGAGCTTTTCATTTAGCATAATTCCCTGAAAATTAATCTAAGCTGTGGTAGCAACAGTTCATTCTTTTTTATTGCTGAGTAGTTTTTCATGGTAGCAATGCACCACAGTCATCCACTGAAAGACAAAATGTATAAATTTTAAGGTTAGGCTTTTTTATGGGTTTTGACAAATTGAGACACCCACAGAATCATCACCACAATCAATGAAAAGGACATTTACCCAAGATAAATGAAAGTGTATTTCCACATACAAATGACATGGGCACTTATAGCAGTTTGATTCATAATACCTAAATATTAGAAACAATCCAAATATCCAACCACAGTTAAATATATAAACAAATAAATTATGTTATATCTACATGATACAATACTACCAACAGTAAAAAGCAATGGCCCTCTGATACACACAGCATGGATGAATCTCAACAACATCACACTTAGTGAAAAAAAGCAAGGCAGAAAAGAACATATGCTCTGTGCTTTCCATTCACATGGATTTCTGGAAAAGGTCAGACCTATGGTGTTAGAAAGCACGTCAGTGATTGCCTAGGGCTGGGTGAGATGGGGGGCAGGGGTATTGGATGCAAAGGAATACAAGATTTTTTTGTAGCATAAGAAAACATTTTTGGGCGGGGTGCAGTGGCTCACGCCTGTAATCCCAGCACTTTTTATAAGGCCAAAGTCAGAAGTTTGAGATCAGCCTGGCCAAAATGGCAAAACTCTGTCTGTACTTAAATTACAAAAATTAGCCAGGCATGGCGGTAAGCCCTGTAATCCCAACTACTCGGGAGGCTGAGGCACGAGAATCACTTGAACCTGGGAGGCAGTGGTTGCAGTGAGCTGAAATGGTGCCATTGTACTCCAGCCTGGAAACAGGGTGAGACCCTGTGAAAGAAAGAAAAAA
>NW_016108064.1:15653-68652 GCF_001604975.1 Cebus imitator | reverse complement strand
AGAGAGAGAGAAAGAGAAAGAAGAAAGAAAGAAAGAAAGAAAGAAAGAAAGAAAGAAAGAAAGAAAGAAAGAAAGAAAGAAGAAAGAAAGAAGAAAGAAAGAAAGAAGAAAGAAAGAAAGAAAGAAAGAAAGAAAGAAAGAAAGAAAGAAAGAAAGAAAGAAAGAAGGAAAGAAAGAAAACATTTCTGAACTCTAAATGTGAGGAAATTCTGTTGCTTAGAACAGAAGGGCCTTACTTTCTCAGAAAACAAGGAACTGGTGGAATAAAAATTGTTTATAGAGGATAGAAAAAATTTAAAGTAAGAGTTATAGAGGCTTAAGTAACCAAGGGATGGAAGACTAATGAAGCCCAAAAGTGAAAATAGAGGAAACTTAGAAGAAACCAATGAAAGCTTCAAACAGCAGAAAGCTGATTGGATCGATATAACACCAGGGGCGTGACCTATTTGATGTCAAGTATATAATATGTGAACCCCTCCTTCCTGGTTTGTCATCTTTACACAGCCATGTGCAATGTTCCTCTTTGAGCTTGCAGGAGAACTTAGCCCAGAAAACACAGAAGGAAAGAGCACTGAGATGGCAGGAGAGGTCTTTGACAGGAAAATTCTCTATCTGGTTCCACAAATTGGCAAGACACAAAATTACTTCTACTAGCAGAAAACAAATAAGGAACAACTTTCTTATTTTTCTTTGGACACTTCTATGAAAAAATACAGTGTGACATTTTCCACTGCTTGGAGCCCTCTCTATACCTTCAAAAAGTATTAGTGTTGATACAGTAAATGGCATATCCTGGTAGAAATAAGCTCTTTTAGCACAATATGTATGCCCAAATCCCTGTCATGCCTAAGGAGACAGTACTAACCTGAGTCATATATAAGGAGAAACTGGAGCAAAAACAATGAAGACAGTAGGACTGGAAACATGAGTTGAGTCTGAAAGAGAACAAAAGAAGGTAAGTCCAAAGCTAGCTGGGAGTAGGACTGAACACCAGTTCCAGGGAACCTGGAGGTAGCCGTGAAGTGAGATATCGTTCCTGTAAGTCAGAGCTGGGGAAATAAACCAAAGTAACTGGGAAGAAAGCTGGAAGAAAAGTGCCACTGGGGAGAATTATCAGTAGATGCTAAAATTACTGGGTAAAATGTGGTTCCAGAATAGGATAATTGGCACAGTGTAAAGTATCCCTCCATAAATTGTTTACTGTTTGTAAGTGAAAAATGTACCTTTTCACTGGAAAGTTCTCATAAGTGGTAACAACGTTACCAAGTGTTTAAAGTTAGCACCATTATGGTGGGACAGATTTACAAGGATGTGATGTATCTGATATTGATGTGATACAATGTAAAGTATTCATATCACCCATGAAGTGCTCTTGCCAAAATGGTTCAGCCTAAGCCTCATCAGACATAGTTTTTATGGAAATGCAAAGGACAGCAGAGTAAATACAATGACATTATAGGAAAAACCCAGACAAATCCAAAGTGTAAGACACTCTGTAAGAGGATACACCTGGACCTTACAAAATATTAGTAATAGTGATGGCAATCCATTGGTAGATCAAAAGGAGTGTTTAACCTCTTAATGCTGTAGAACATACAAAGAACTAATGAACAAGTTAGAACATGGATAACTAAAGAAGAAACTCCAGACAGACTCTTAGACCAATTGCTTAATGAGAAAAAAAAAAAAAAATGGAGATTAAGACCAGTGCCTCAGCCAGGCAGTGGGGCTCACACCTGTAATCCCAGCACTTTGGGAGGCTGAGGTGGGAGGATTGCTTGAACCCAGGAGTTTGAGATCAGCCTGGATTTAGAGACAAACCCTGCCCCTATAATAAAAAAAAAATACAGAAATTAGCTGGACATGGTGGCACACACCTCTAGTCCTAGCTATTCTGAGAGGATTGTTGGATCCCAGGAAGTTGAGGCTGTAGTGAGCTGTGATTGAGCCACTGCACTCCAGCCTGTAGGTAGCATTTATAAAATAGAATTAAGCATAAGTTAACTAAACAATTAAAGACATAAGTTTTTATTCAGCATAAGAATTCATTCATTTTCAATTCATCTTTTTGTTGTCCTTATAAAATCTCACATAAAAGACAATCCTTCAAATATTCTTGTACCTTATCCCTCCCCCAAAAACGTGGTAGGTCCCAATTCATTCCAGTAGACAAGATTCTGAGGCTCAGAGAGAGCAGCTTACAGAAAAATCTATTAATTCAATGTAATTGGCCCATGTATTCTGCATCAGCTAGCCACTGTAGGCAAACCTCAAGTCCCAGGTGCCTTTTGATGAAATAACTCAGAACTGCTCCCTCAAATGAGCACAATTTTGACTTCAATGCTTTATTAACAAAAATTTAAAATATACGGAAAAGTTAAAAGAATACTTCAGAGAATACCTGTGTACCCTCCTTCAGGAGTTCAAGAATTGTTAACATTTTGCCAAATTTGATTTAGATACTAATATTGGAAAATTCCCTTCCATAAGCATAGTATAATTTTTATATCTAAGAAAGTAAGACTAATTCTCTAGTATCATATAATCTCCAATGAATATTTTTTCCAACTGACACAACTAATATATTTATAGGTTTCCCCCCTAGAATCAGATTCTAATCAAGACTTATTCAATGCATTCTTTATGTGTGAATTGATGTCTTTCATTTCTTTACTCTGGATTTGTGTTTTCACTTCTGGTTTACTGTCTTTTCATTTAGAAATCTTCATGAAACTGACATTTTGAAAAATCCAGGTAAGCTGTGCTGTCCATATGGAGGGAGAAGGCGTGTCTGCATGGAGGCACCAGGGCTTTGGTAACCACAACAAGCAAGGCCCCCATAGCCACCTGTGGCTGAGAGTGAGCAGTGTCTACTCTCAACATGGGGGGTCTATCGTCATAAGGCCCAGAACAAAGAGATTTCTTTGGGGGGGGTCACCTATAAACAGTCCAGTTCACTCCTATAATCATAGAAAGGGTGATAAACCCATAAAATTGACCGAGATTGGATCTGCAGTCAACTCAGCAAGTGGATGCCAAGTTAGTTTCAAGTGCTTTAGAAAATTAAGGAAGGTTTGGGTTGAAGATGGTGGCCTGAGCATCTCTGTTTTCCCATTTGCTTCCAGAAATCCCATTGAAATAACAAAACAGACAGACAGAGGAGATCAATAGGAAGCCCAGGGAGAACAGAAAGGCAGGACCATAGTCTAGAGCTCTGAGGAATTTGTGTAGTTTAGAGAGCAGATGGGATTTTAGCGAGTGTCAACCCGAGTGGAGAGAGCTGTTACTTGGAAGAAACACAGAAGGCTGCTGTAAAGATGTAGCAGCAAATCTGTCCGGGAGACCCCATGCCAGCTTCAAGTTCAGAGCCTGTAAGCGTTGGGAGCAAGAACGGACTGTGGAGCAATCATCAAGGACTGCAGTGACAGGAACAGGGTATGCAAAAGCTGGCCCAGTGGATTCCATCCATATTTAGAACGTGACCAGCAGCCATACTCTTTACCACTGAGTAGCAAGTGAAGAGCTGCTGTCTGCAGAGGTGGAAGATTTGCCTAAAAAAGTCTGGGGCTGCAAGTTTGTAATTGACATCTCCAAGACTGGGAGCGGTGAACTGAGGGAATGACAGCATGCCTGCCAGCTCTGTGTATGGACACCCTAAAGACAGAACTGCCCGTATCCTCTATCCACAGGGCTCAAAGGCGGTCCTCACAGTCTGGGGAGAGAGCTGCTGGGGAAATGAAATTTCATAACAGCTGAAAACAGCCACACATACATCATTTGTGTTCACAGATACAAATATTAGCAAACGTAAACTAATGATTACTAAACTATCAGAAAAAACCGTCATTGCCTGAGATAAGAATCAAGGCTAACAAACAGAAAAAAAAAATGGATCCCAGCTAAACAGACAATTCAGGAAACAGATAATTTTAAAAAGAAAACCCAATAACTTTTAATCAAAATGTCATAAGAGATTTGAGAAAATTTTATGTCCTTAAAAGAGAAATGCGTTGCCATAAAAAAAGGAATAATTAGAAGCACTAAAACACATGATGACTGATCCTAAAAGAATTCAATATAAGGGTCAGAGGATAAAATCAAAGACAACTTCCAAAACAGAACTGTGAAAAAAAAAAGAAAAAGGTAGGAGATAAAAACAGTTGATACAGAAGGTCTAACACTGACAAATAGAACTTCTAGAAAGGAGATTACAGAAAATAGGGTGGAAATTTAAAAAAATACATGAGAAAAATATTCCTCAGGCTGAAGAGAGATAAGTATTTAGATTGAAACTGCCTAAGTAGTGTCAACTGGGAAAAAATGACAAAATATCCATACCCATCTCCATCCTGATAACAGTTCAGAATGGCAAGAATAAAGACAAGTTTCTAAATGCTTCTAGAAATGAGAACATATAACATAGGCGTGCGCACACACACACACACACACACACGCACGCACACACACGAGGCATTCCACAAAAGAAGATCACCTTGGTCTCAGATTTCTTAACAGTTAGAAGACAGGAACAATGTTTTTTAGTAATTCTGATGAAAATCATTTTGATATTTATGACCCAATAATTAAATAAACTATCAATCAAATGTAAATGCAAAACAAAGATGTTTTCTAACATGCAGGTTCTCAGAAAAGTTTATCTTCCACTTATACTTTCTGGAAAACAATAATAAGATGCTTATGTACTTCAGAGGAGAAAGAAGACTTTGAAAGCAGCAGACAAGGTATTCAAGAAACAGCAGAAGTGACCAGAGAATAATGAGAAGAAACCTTGGCAAACAGCAGCAAAGTGAGCCAAATTGGGACAGAAAATCTGTTTTCCAAAACTTCTGATGTCTTTCTTCCTCCCTTTCTTCATTTTTTTCCCTTTCCTTTTTTTTTCCTTTCTTCCTTTTTCTAGTATGGCTATGGAGTCTTCTTTTTATATCTTTTTTTTTTTTTTTTGAGGGGCTTGGGGCTAGTGGAAGGGACAATATGCACCATAAGAACTCTAGATTTCCAAACGTAATATTACTTTTACATAGTGGATGTTTACTACATTTACATTTTTCAACCTTCTGTCTTGACACTGTAATTAACGTTTACAGGTTTATTCAAAAACTGAAAAACAGAGATTATAGCATTGTAATTATGCAACACTATTCATAGCAGAGCCAAAGGGCATGGCTGGACCTCAGGAGAAGGGGTATAATCCTTACAAATGAAAGATAATTTCAAGAGGAAAGTGGATTTTTTTTTTTTTTTTTTCTGAGGCAGAGTTTAGCTCTTGTCCCCTAGGCTGGAGTGCAATGGCACAATCCTGGCTCACTGCAATCTCCACCTCCCCGGTTCAAGCAATTTTCCTGCCTTAGCCTCCCGAGTAGCTGGGATTACAGGCGCCCACCACCACGCCCAGCTGATTTTTTGTATTTTTAATAGAGACAGGGTTTCATCATGTTGGCCAGGCTGGTCTTGAACTCCTAACCTCAAGTGATCCACTCTCCTCGGCCTCCCAAAGTGCTGGGATTACAGGTGTGAGCCACTGCACCCAGCAGAAAGTGGATTTCATTTTTAACAACATGGAAGACTTCAATGTGTTTCAGCAATTTAAAATCCAAGGAGAGCAAAACACAAAGACATGGTGTCTCCATAAAATATATTGAAATATACCAAAATTTGGGGCAACTGAGAGAATGTCAAAGAGAGAATCTCATCTTCACTCTTGATACATTTTTCCTCAAAGGTGACAGGTTTAATGCTGTAGCGCTAGACCAGAGACTGAGGAGATTAAAATGGAAGGAAACCACAACCCCAAATCTAAGCTGAAAATTACTACCACAAAGGTAGAAGCCATTTGGTTCAAGGGTGCTCTGAGTCTGGCATAAACACACACAAAGACAGGAGAGTGTCTAAGTGCACTGATTAATTGTGGGACTACTCTCTCTTCTCTGCCCCAACCACCACTTTGGGGTAAGGAGCTCACAGCCTTACCCTTCCTTCCCCATAGAGCAGTGAATGTGAGCAACTGGGTTGAAAGGAGGGGCTCCAGGTACCCTCTCATCTCCCGGAGGGGAAAAGGAGGGGCTCTAGGTATCCTCTCATCTCCCGGAGGGGAAAAGGAGGGGCTCCAGGTATCCTCTCATCTCCCAGAGGGGAAAAGGAGGGGCTCCAGGTATCCTCTCATCTCCCTGAGGGGAAAAGGAGGGGCTCTAGGTATCCTCTCATCTCCCTGAGGGGAAAAGGAGGGGCTCCAGGTATCCTCTCATCTCTTGGAGGGAGGGTATTACCACACACTACCAGCATCTCCACCTGGCAGCCCATTTATTCTCCTCCAGGATCACCAGTTGCAAGCTACAGAAAATATAAACAGCTGGCAGATGAACAGAGAATCACATTAGCAAAGTTCAGCATGCAATCAAGGTGACATCCAACTTAAACTGAGTAACTATAACCTAGGGAAGTAGAGATAATAGAGTAAATTTTAAAAAAGAATTAGAAAGAAATATTAATATCTTTACAGCAATGAGAGAGGGTATTATATCCATAAAACAAAAGCAACTGATGTCTTAGGTCAGGTTGTCCAGGACACATACTCTGAGACTGAGGTTAGCATACTGGAGGGTGACTTTGGAGTATGCTTGAGATCCATACTTGAGGTAAGCAGGGCTGAGCAGAGGAAGAAGTTGAGATGATGCAATGTAGTCTAAACAGAGGCCTCAGACAACTTCATGGAGAGCTCTGAAGCTGTATTCAGGCATCAGCCATCAGTTGTGTGATTGGACAACTGGAGCACCTTGGTCCTGGAGTGTGGGGGTATGCACACAGTGCCCACTACAGGTAATTAGAAAAAAGTGTCAATGAGAAAATTGAGAAATCTAAATTATGATTATCAAAAATTTAAAAGCCACTAAACTGTATAAATAGAAATAGCAGATGAGGCTAAAGACTGAATTAATGAATTGGAAGACAGAGCCAGAAGATTGTCCCAGAGGGCAGTACAAAGACTCATAGGAATAGAAACAATGAGAGAAAAGTTAAATGACATGAATGAGAATATTGGAAGGCTCAGGAGATAAAAAAATCATCGATAAAAAAGCAGAATACTATTATACAATCAAAGAAATAATAGAAGAATTAGGAAAGAGAGTTAAGTAAACAAAAGTTATAAAAACCTTTCAGAGGAGGGAGTTAATAGGTACTGTCTGAGGTTGATCAAACAAAATAGTATCAACAGTTAGAAGCATGGCATGAATTACCAAAAAATTCAAAAAAGAAGAAACTGATTGTGTTGACCTCTAAGGACTAACTAGGACTGTGAATGTATATATTTATTATGTAGCTATAAATTAGTAAATATTTACTAATAGTCTTTATTAATAATAGTAAGTGGACAGATATTTATTTAAAACATTTTGAAGACGAAGTAAAGAATATTGATACTTTGACCTGTCATGCAATTGATTAATAACCATTACAAGTGCATAGTGGTTAGCATTCATGTTGACTCCGTTTATTGAGCATTCAGTCATGCTAGGCCCTGTCTGAGAGAAGTATCATTATCCTAACATCCCTGTTTTGTAGGCTCAGAGAAAAATACAATAATTTGTCCAAAGTCACCTGGATATTAAGAAGTAGAGCTAGGATTTTCACATCTGTAGACTTCAAAGCATGGGCATTTAAATATTCTGTAAATTTTGCTATCATCAGACTGTTGAGTCAATCTTCTTATCAGGATTTATTGTAATATTGGAGGCATTCCTTGAGATACTGATTAATACTATTTCTTTGTGTTGATCTTTAGGCACTGGGTGGTAGACAATGGATATAGATCTAAAAAGTCTTGATAAATCTACCCAGCAAAACTCTAACCAGGAGGACATATCCGGTTAATAGGTGACTTAGAAGTCCATGGAGATATATTTTTGTTTATAAGTAAGGTGGAATGGCTGAAGCAAAGGGATACTGGTGCAGAGAATAAATTTTGCATTTGTGGGTGGATGTTCTTCAATGGACAATAATATAATGATTAAGACATGGTGACACATTGGAGATGAATGTAAGGTAATAGTGTCACAGAATGTCAAACAAGTGGGGACTCACACCTTTTAGATCTTGAGTCTCTCCTTGACCTGGGGGTAACTGTTGCAGGTGATACTGTGTTGGATGCTAGGCTACAAGAAAGCCAAGCAAGTTGAGTGTTTGGTTGAGCAGGAAGACAAAAGCAAATTGCTAGTTTGAGAGCTTCCCCAGCTAGGGTGAACTTTGGTTCTACGTGCTCTCTACCGCACACATAACTAACACTTGAATTTCTCTAGTGCTCCTCAGCCTCTCAGTCAATGCATGACTTAGGCTCCCTTCATCTCTGACCTCAATGCAATAATTTCCTATCTGTTGATTATGAACTGAATGCCTGTTCTCCCCCAAAATTCACATGTTGAAGCCCTCACTCCCATGGTGATGGTATACACAGATGGGGCTTTGAGAAGTAATTAGGTTGAGATGAGGCCTTGAGGGTGCTGACCTCCTACTGGGATTAGTGCCATTATAAGGAGAGATACCTGAAAGCTCTCTCTTTCTCTTTATGCCATGTAAGGACATAATAAGGAGGCAGCAGTCTGCAGGCCAGGAAGTGAGCCCTCACCAGAAGTCAACCATGCCAGCACTCTGACCTCAGACTTCCAGCCTTCAGAAGTGTTAGAAAATAAATTTCTGCTGTTTAAGCCACCCAGTTCATGGAATTCTGTTATGGCAGAATGAGCAGACTAAGGCACTATTCTTCCCACATGCGTTTTTGTCTCCCCATTAATTCATTCAGTATTTAGTAGGATGACCTTTAACACAACAGCTGACCACAACAATCAGTTGCTTAAAACATTTCAGTTTTAAAATCCAAAGCTTATTAGGCCTCTCCATCATTCTTAATATATCCAAATTCTGTGATGTGACTCTCAAGGGCTTCCAAATATTGGCTTTTGCCCACTGCTCATAGATTTAATTTTGATACTCTCAGACTTCAGCCAAGTAGACTTTTTAAGTTTCCTCCCACACTGTAATTTCTCCACGGTTGTCCAATTGTTTGGCTTCCCTGGGCCACGCTGGAAGAAGAATAATTGTCTGTGCTCATAATATTTTAAGAAAGTTCACAATTTTGTGTTGGACTGCATTCAAAGCCATCCTGGGCCACATGCGACCTGTGGGTCACGGGTTGGACAAGCTTGCTGTGGACCTTCATACGTTAACTGTTTTTGCTTAGAATCCTTCCTCATTACCAACCTACTTCATTTCTTTTTTCTGTCCTGGATAACACCTCCTCACTCACCCTTCAGGTCTCAAATCAACAGAACTTCCCCAGGAGGCTTTTCCTGACTTACAGATGATGTTAGCATCGCTGTCTCCATATAGTTCTTCAATCTTCTGTCCTTCTCCCAATATTATACTCCTCACTTGTTTTTATGGCCATTTAAAATCTGTCTTCTGAGCTAGAATGGAAGTGCCAAAAGGGGGCAAGCCATGTTTCTCTTGTTCATCATTGTACTCTTCCTTTCTCCCTTTTAAACTCACATTTAAGGTATTCAGTGCATGTTGAATTAGTGAATGATCAAGTGAAGGAATGCCCTCTCACAGCAGCCCTCTGTGTCATTCTGCTTGTTCCAGGGCTGACCCTGGTGGCTCTAAATTGCAGGTGTCTGCCTGCTGCCCAGATCTCATTATCCCTGGTACAGTGGCTTCCTGGAGCTGAGGCAACTGTCTATGCCCCTAGAGCTGTTTGAAGACTGGAGGCAAACCAGCATGAGCCTGATTCTAACACAAGAAAAGGGAATCGATTTGTCAAACTATAGATCAAGGAATTTGGTGCTGATTAGGAGCAGAAATTTGAAGCAAATTACTAAATGTATTATTAAAGGCACAGGGCCCATTTAGAATCCAATAAAGTTAAAAATCTATATAAATTAATAATTATGAGCACTTAGGAAGGAGGTGATCAACCTGAGTCATCATTGATTAAAAATACGACAGGCCATTATTGCAGTTGGGGATTTCATGGTGACACTTTGCATGGTGACACTTTGATAGAGTCTCAATCCTCCTATTTTGGAGTTTTGTACACACAAGGAAAGATAAAGATAGGAGAAACACAAGATCAAAGTATTTAAATCTGAGAAACTGCCCCAAATACCTCTCTATCCATTAACAATGCAAAGCTTTCTTATAAAAACACTGTGGGGGAATGAAGCTTAGACTTGAGGCTTAAGTGATTTTGATTTTCCAGCCATCTGTCCCTACCCTGTTCTCTTTTCCTCCACTTAGCCTGAAGCCAAGATGGATGGTTCTACAGAGGAGGTCCTGAATCCATCTCCCTAGCCACTTGAGAAGTGGATAAGGCTGACCTATCTGCACAAAGACTGTTGCCCAGGTTGGTTTACCGGAAGTGCAAGTCAAGGGACTGCACTTGGATTCTGTTCCTTGTTATAAAATGGCGCTCCTCTCTGCTAAAGCATGACCTAGTGATTGAATGGCCCAAGTTGTGACCAGGAGCTGAGAAGGGACAGTGGTAACCACTCTTTCTCTCCATTATGGGTGGAGACAGACATGTTAAAAGAGGGAGTGGATGTTGCTCCTCTGTTTTTTGAATCTGTTAATATGACTTGTCCGTTGAAGACCTGTTATAGATAACAATAACTAACATTCAATGAATGTTTCGATGTATGTGTCAGGCCCCATTCTAAGAATTTTTCATGAATTAACTCATTTAATCTTCATTCAACTGTATCTGGTAGGTATGGTTTCAGTCTCAGGAGTTAAGGGTAATGCAGCCAGTAGATGGTAATGCTAGGATTATACTCAACAACCAGGTCCAAAGATGCAGCCCACATACATGGCACCACCGTATATTCCACTCTATTGCATCCACTGCTGACCACCAGCAGAGCCCAGGGGAAAGGCGGGTTCCTTTAAAACACTTGACAATACTTCTAAGATGTCTTTATGAATAGAACAGAAAATTGAAGTTTGGCAATTGCACTGTTAAGTGGGTTATTAATAACCAGTGAACCAAAGAATGCTATTCTCCCAGCTTAGTAGAGGGAGCTCCTTAGCGGGATGTCATCTGGCATCTTTGTATTTTTATGTAATCTGTCGATATGGGGAGATAGTGGATGCCTGAGTCAAATCCTAAGGGATTAGAGAAAGTGGATGAGGGAATTTAGTTCCAAAGATCAACTCCATGTTCATAGACATGGCCTAACTGTAACACCATAAAGAATTTCCAGTCTTCCTTTTGCACTTCTATCAACATTGAGATGTATTTGAGAAAAGAGAGACAGAGAGAGAAAGAAAGAGGAGGGGGAGGGAGAGAGAGAGAGAGAGAGGGAGAGAGAGAGAGAGAGAGAGAGAGATCTCAGACTGTATTGTGTTTGCTAATGGTTAATTAGGTAATTAATCTATAGGACAATTACTTATTATTTTTTAAGGGCAGAGACGATACCCTTCCGGAATAAGATGGCTCAGATGAGAGAGATTTGAAGCCATATCACATGAAGAAGGGTCAGAGTAATTGAGAATGATTAATCCTCAAAAGAGAGTGTTTAAGTAGAATTTGAAGGCCATCTTCAAAGATCTGAAAGACTACCTCATGAAGTAAAGATGTGCAGACCTGGGACCAAAGGTTACAGGGAAGTGGTTTTGCATAATTGCTGTGCAAGGAATGAACAATTATGACAGCTAGTGTTTGCTGAGTGCTCACCACACATGCACTGAAGTTAAGGTCTTTACATGCCTTAGCTACAAGGTTGTAGATCAAATTCATACTTATCACTACAAGCGTCTGAGAGCATCGTTAGTAAAGGCTCCATTTACTGACTGCTTATTAAATTACCTCATTTAATAGTTGTGCTGTTGACTTTTGTTATTACATCATTACTGTTTTATAGATGAGGAAATACAGAAGTTACTTTCCTGCAATCACCCTGCTTTAGTTACTGACTTATAACCATCTGGACCCAGGCACTCTTGATACTAATACTGCCTCCCAGAGTCATGCATATAATAAGGAGTTAGTTAGTTCATTAGAAACATAATATGAGCCACTAATGAGAGTTTATGTGTAACCTTACATTTTCTAGTAGCCACATCAGAGAACGTAAAAAGAAACTGGTGAAATTAATCTTACATATGCTTATATCTTAACCCAATACATGATGAACCCAACTGACTTATTACATCAAACTACCTCATGTATTGCAATAATGTAATCAATACAAACATAATTAACAAGTTAGTTTACATTCATTTTTAAAAATATGAAATTGTATGTCTGTTTTACACTTACAGAATACCTCAGGGTTAGCCACATTTCAGTGCTCAACAGTTGCCAGTGGCTCTTGAGAGGGAGGATCTTAGAAAGGAGCTTAGCATTCCGCTTTGATTCTGATGCCTCTCTGCCCCCAACTTATCTCCTTTGCCAATGTAGGTATTTCTGAATTGGGTGAGGACAGGTGTTTCTACTGCAATCCTCTTCCCTCCTGCCAGCTAGGTTGGGAGTTAACGTGTTTGATTTCTGCTTTGAAAACGATGTAAGTAGGTTGCATGAATTAAGTAATTTATTCTAAATACCAAATTGGGGGTAGAACGTCCTGCCTTATGCAAAGTTATGCAAAATTAGGAAGTTTCTGGCTTAATTGGTTAGAAATACATCTTGTAGTTTAAATTGCAGGGTTAGTAAATACGTAGATGTCGACGGAGACGGAGGAAACGTTTTGTTATTTTTGCCACTGTCCAAGGGTAGAGGCACAGCGTCAAAACAAACACGTCTTAAAGTAGCATTCAAACAGCCCCCCGAAGTTTCCCCTTAATATCCGGAATCGGTTGCCAAAAATGAAGAAAAAAGATGTAAGGAGATGCTACTGGCTTTTGGCCTCCCGGAGGTGGCGCTATGAGGGTGACGGAGTTAATTGGTGCCTCCAAACGCCGCGTGTGAGCTCATCGAAGTCATGCTCTGCACACATATTATTTATAGCAGATCTGAGGCATGCATGGTGTTTGACATTTCTGTCTTTTTAAGTAGGGGGACTTCAAAAAGTCGTGGGTATCCCCCCCGGCAAAGTGCAGTGGGCAGGGACCAGGGTGCAGGCGCAAGGCGAACGCGCAGACCACGAGTGTCCTGGCGCAGGTGCCGGGGGCGGCGGCTGCAACTCCGCAGCGTCCGCTCGGGAGGAGAGTTCGCGGCTGATCTCCCGATCCCTTGCAGATGCAAAATGTGTCTCTGGCCAGCAGGAGGAAGGAAGAGGAAGTGAGAGCAGCGGCAGCCGGCGGTGCAGCAGCCGGCCGACCCGGAGTGTAAGTGCGTGTGCTGGGGCGAGCGGGAGCGGGCGAGGATGGGCACAGGATAGAGGCAGAGCCACCCACGCCGCCGCGGCCCCACGTTGGGCGACAGAGCCTCCAGTTCCCCTCCAGTGGTCGCGGGTCGCCGGAGCTCTGATCTCCAGGAACCCTTGCCACCGCTGTCCTGAGACCCCGGCAGGTTCGTAAAGTTTCCTGGGCTGGCGCCGCGCCCCGACTGGCTGACCTCAGCGCAGCTGGGGAGGGGACCGGGACTGGGGCCGGGAGGAGGTGTCCTGCTCCGGGGGACTCCGGGCGCCGCGGAGACACTTTTGTTTCCTCCCTGGGGACGCCGCTCTCGGCGGGGCGAGGGCTGCGGGCGCGTCGGGGCGCTCTGCAGTTGGGAAGTCTGAGCTCGGGGGGCGGCGGGAGTGGGAGTGGGAGCGGAGGGAGGGGGCGCTGGAGGTGCGGCGCCCGGGGATGAAGCGCAGGGCCCGGGCCCGGGAGCCCGCGAGACGTTTCGACCGGGGTCTGCGGGAGGGGGGCGCCGGAGGGTTGCGACGCTGGCGCGGGGGTGTTGGGGAGCGGGAATGTGTGGGGCTGGGATCTTGGAGTCAAGATTCCTGTAGAGCCAGTGAAGCGGCTGGCGGCTCGGACTCGGCGTCTTCTCCTGCACTCGGGGATGGGAGGGAATCCCCCAGCGAGCGCGCTCGTGGGAGGGGGCGGTGATGGGCCGGAGGGAGGGGGGCTGGGAGGGCGGGAGAGGGCGGTCTGGGCAGCACGGATACCCGGGGGCTTTGGTTAGTAAATACTCTCCTCCCGGGGACACGCCGGGGTCCCCGCCGAGACCGGGAGAGGCGGCGAGGGGCTTTGTGGAGCTTCGTGGAAATCTCGGCTCTCGGAGAGGGGACGCACCGGGCGCGCCTTCACAGAAGGGGGCGGCGGCAAGCCGGGGGCCCGGAATTCCGAGCGCAGAGTGGCTACCGCGATCGCCGGAGTCGCTTTGAGGAAGAGGAAATACAGAACTCAGCTGTCTCGGGGCGGGGAGGGGGGGTGCGTGCGTGTGGTTGGGGTTGGGAAGTAGGTGCTGTGCCGCGAGCGCGCGCGAGGCGGCGTGTGTGTGTGTGTGTCTCGGGGTGTGTGTGTGTGTGTCTCGGGGTGTGTGTGTGTGTGTGTGTGTGACCGCACAGCCAGGAACTCCCCGCCCAGTGACCCTCTCCAGCCTGGAGGGCCATTTGAAGTTGGAGGAGGGGCGGGACCTACCTTAACTTAAAGGACAAGCCAGCCTCAGGCTTGGTTCCAGACAGTGACCCAGCTCTGAGAGCCCCTGGACGGCTCCGGAGACTCACTGAACATATTTGGAGTATCCCTCCCGCTGGACCATGAGCCTCCCAACACCGATGCCCATGAATGATTTGGGCCTAATTCGTTATGGTTAAGCTTTCAGATAACCTAAGACAGGGGCTGGGGCCCCCAGAGGCGGAGGCTCCCCGTTGGGCGCTGCCAGTGACTTGGGGATGAGGCTGTGAAAGAATATCTGAGTCTTTCTCTTTTGCTTCTATAAAAGTAATTAATGACCTGTATTTAAATACCAAAACCCTGCGAGCAACTTTGGGACATAGAGAGATCTAATCCTTCTCAGGGTCACTTTGAGATTGCAGACTGGCAGCAGCTGTTATTGGGACCTCCTCTGGCCAGGGTTCTCGTATTATCTCACCTCCATGCCTACTTTTCCAAGGTTGTTTCAAAGATTATTGTCCCCCAATTTACAGATCTGGGGGAAAATAATGGTAAGTTAGGAGGCCAGATCCCCTGCAGGCACATAGCAGAATTTTAATTTTTCTTATAACTGACTTTTTTAACCTTTACTCTTTACCATTGTACATTCCCTGTCCCTAAGGCTGTGATTAAATGAGCGTGCTGCCTTTTTTTCTACTCTGTTTTGTTCGTTTTTAATTAGATTGGTAAATTGTGAGGGAATGGCCTGGACTGCTGGGACTCTTGAGGAGGGGTTATGTCAGGAGGGTAGTGAACTGGGGAACAAGATGGATGGTAGGTATCAGGGAGGGGCGGGCTGGGAGGCAGACCTGGATTGGAATCTGGGGGATCTTGCCTGGAGCAGTCATTGGGCAAGAAGATGGGCAGTTCTAATGATGGCCGTGTTTACTGTCCTTGGTAACTGCAGCCACCCTCACTGCCTTACATTCTTCTTTTTCACTGAGTTCTGTCCCCAGGGCCTTTGCACATGATATTACAGGAGGAGCTTTTCTCCTATATGTCCAGATGGCTTACTTCCCATGCTTCCTTCAGGTCTTAGCCCAGTTGTCAGCTTATAGGGGGCCTTCCTTTAAATAGCAACCAGACACTCCCTGGGCCTCTTACGTTACTGCTTTTTGTCTTAGTACCTTTTACTCCCTGATGTTATACAGTCATTTGTGTATTTGAGTATTGTCTCTCTCCCTGTTAGAGCAGAAGTTCCATGAGGGTAGTGACTACCTTGTCTTGTTTACAGCTCCAGAAACTAGATGGATTCTTAGCCTGACATCGGTGCTCAATAAGTGTTTGTAGACTGACTGAGAGGTGGCTATATTGGGAGAGGTCCACCAGGAAATTATACCAGGAAAATGTTGCAGCATTAGTGCAAATGAGAAGCCCAAGTAATGGGTTTTGTTTTTTTCCCGGCCTCTTCCCTATGCCAGGCCACTGTTCATTTAGACCCTGTTCTGCCTTGAGTAGATTCCTCCCTTAGAATTTCAGCCTGAAGAAAGGAACAGAGGTGATTCCTTGGGAGATTAGACAACCAGTATACTTAGTAACACAACCATTCCAGATCTGGTGTTTCATCCCTCTCCTTGGATAAGGTCTTTTAAAGAAGTCTGTGTTGCTTTAGCCTAGGAGGAAGGGCATTATTATAAGGGGAGTGAAGTCAGAGGTGTCTGCTGTAACTCATTCTGCCCTCCTGCAATATGGAAGCTAAGAAAGGAGGCTGTAAGGGAGGGGAGATGAGAAATGCCTAGGAGAAGGAAAATGAAAGTGAGAAAACAGAGGAAGGTTTTCTGCAAGTGCAGCTAAGTCTTGAACATTTACTAAATTACTGTATTGAAAACAAAACAGTACTTGAGTGTTTCAAAGTAATTTACCCCCTTTGGGTGTTTGGTGTGAGTGGGTGGGGAGTGTGGGGAAAGGGAGGGCTTTGAAGCCTTTGCCAGAGGATGTGGCCTGGGGCTAAGCAAGGAGCTCTCCTGATCACACACTTTGCTTACTTCATCATCTTGCCTAATGCTCAAGGGTTAAAGGTGGTTGTTCTTATGGAGGTAACATTTCCCTTCCAGATGTAAGACAGTAGATACCATTATAGTTTGTAACTCAAGCTTGTAACCACTTTTTAGTGCCTGAAACCGTCCAAGTAGATAGTTTGGTTTATAAGATATTCTGTTAAATTTGGAAAATGTGGATTAATAAACCCTCTCTGCATCACAAAGCCTGAAGTGTTTGCTACTAATTGTGCAACTCTAGTTCTGGTTCCTTCTAGTCAACCAGAGAAGTGTTTTTTAAACTTAGGATTGTAACCCATGAGAGGATCATGGTATCATTTTAGTAGGTCAAGACCAGCTGTTTAAAACATGAAAGAGAAGAGTGGTGTGGAAAACGGTATTTCCCAAAGCAGACACCCAGTCTTAATGTCAAAGTATTGCTCAATGTGGGTAACGATTTTTAAAAGTCTGCTTTAATAACTCTGGGGGGAAACTACATTTTTAATCAACTTGCCAGGGATTCTGATGAAGATGTTCTAGAAGGATATACTTTTATGGAATACTTAGCTGTCTTCTTTTAACAAAATGCTGTTGCTTTAATCCCCTGCAAGAGATGCTCTTTCCAAATGTTGAGCCAGATGCAGTGCTGTCAGCTATTGACTTAACTTTAAAAAATGCTATGGTTTTAGAACTTGCCAGTGTGCTAAGCCCCGATGCTACCATCTTGGAGGAACCAGAAACTCAAGTGACATGCTTTTCACTTTAGTGATGCAGAGAGGCAGCAGATCGCTTTGCAATAGCTCTTTAACCTTACTTAGAATAATAAAATCGACAGGATATCCCCTTTTCTCACCAAGTTTTAGATTAGAACTTTTGTGGTCTTTGGAATTTGACTTTGCTCAACTTCTCCTTTCATATTTTACATCTAGTGTTCCCCATATGAATGATTCTAATTACAAAGACAGTTGTAATCTCTTCTGGTGGCAGCCACTCTGCTGAGATGCATGATTAGATGAAGCATTTTACCTGACCTGGGCTTGGATTTGGCTACCCAAAGAAGAAAGTCAAAGGCTCACAGAGTGAGACCATATCTCTCCAAAAGTTAAAAAATTAGCTGGGTATGATGGCATGCACCTGTAGTCCCAGCTACTTGGTAGGCTGAGGCAAGGAAATGGCTTGAGTCCAGGAGTCTGAGGCTGCATCGAGCTGTGATTGCACCACTGCGCTCCAGGTTGGGTGACAGAGAGACTCCATCTCTTAAAAAAAAAAAAAGTCCTTGAGAATTTCTGCACTGCCCATAATAGAAGGATCATGAAGGCCAGTTATTCCACAGGGTGTGGCTCCCAAGATCATGTGTGTGGCCCATGAAAGCCTTCCAGTATGCCAGCACAGCGTTTTTAGGTTCAGCAAAGCCAGCCTGCATGTACAATGCACACACTGGTTGCGATGCTCAGTTTCCTGGATAATTTGGGTTATCCCATTGTTAACAATCAGAACTTATCTATATTAGCCAGAACTAAAGCCTGCAAAGCCGTATCATGACTCCTGATTACATTAACTACTCGTGTCTTAGCACTATGTTTTCTAACCTTTTACAATATAAGTGCAGGTACAGTATGAGCAGAATTTTGTCACTGTTCTGAGTATCAGATAGGAATACGTGTGGGAGAAGGAATGCTAGCTCATCAAACAGAATTAACTACAGTAACAAACTGGCATAGTGCTGAGTTGAGAAATTAGTCACATGTATAAATAGAAGGAGATGATTCTCAATGTTCCGGGCCCCCACAAACACTGATTTCCAGAATCTGAACAGAAGTATTATTGGAACTTCAATTTTAGGAATTGAGGCTACAGTTTTGACTGTTTTAGTTCTAACAGTTAAGGTAGGAAACGAAACTTTCCTCAGTAGAAAACACTGGAAAGGCACAACTTGCTAGACTATGGGACTGTGATGTATTTAGTGGGTTGTACTTTGGTAAGGAACAGTAGTTTGAGGGAATTATAATCAGGTAAGCCCTATAAAGAATTCTCTCCATGGAGTTGGAGTCATAGGATCAATGCAACATTTTTCTCTATGGCCTGAAGCACCCTTCCTCTGGGGATGCTGTTTTGGAAATGACAGGGAACAATCAGAATAGTATTATTATCCCATTTTATAGATGTGGCTTGGAGGAACGAAATGTCACAAGGATACCTAGAGAGTACATCTGAGCCTTAAACTCAGCTTTTCTTACTCATTTTACTGTGGTGTTTCTTTCTCTTGCACCATGATGTCTGCGCTAGTTAGTTCCTTCTTTTGCTGGTTCCCTGGACTTGCCAGCCTCTGAGGCCGGGATCCCGCTTGGAGCTATGCTGCAGTGGTGTCCAGGGAGGCTCTTCACTCCTGTATGTCCTGCATATGGATGTGCTCTGGGTTGCCATGGTATCTAGGGATGTCTCTGCTGCCACTGAGTCCTGGTACTTCAGAGTCAATTCCTCCCTTTGTATATCTCATTCTAAAATTGGCCTTAGTTTTGAGCATCAGTGGATTCTTCTCTCAGGGACACTATGCCCATCAACCAACCTCATGATATTGAAGCATAATGAGCCAGAATGCAATTTATTAATCAAAAATGAGAACAATGTTTGCCAGGAAGAATGGGCATCTATTCCTTAGCCAACATTTTTCCTCTGTGGATGAGTCATGGTGAAGGCAAAAGAATGAACCAACTGGGAGGGCAATATACTCGACAGTGTTTTCCAGCTCATCATAACTTTTGCTAAATCTCTTGTTGATAGATTTATACCAACTAAGGGAGCCAGAGGCTGGAGTCCTTTAGCCAGGATGGTTTCTCCCTTGGGCAATGCTGAGGCTGCTTGTGCAGTTCTTTTTCCACTTGCAGGCTGTTGGCCATTTTGCTGATTTCATTTTACTGATTTCAGGCAGTGACAGCCTCAGTGCTGTTGACATTTCGGGCTGGAGAATCCTTTGTTGTAGGGGCTGTCCTGTGTACTGTTGAATGTTTACCGCCTTCTCTAGCCTCTGTTCACTAATGCCAGTAGCATCACTTGTTGGTGACAACCCCAGATGTCTCCAGGTATTGCAGATTGTTTTGTTAGCTCTCTTCTCCCCAGCTGAGAACTGCTGCTTTGTCTTCCTAAGTGGGACCAGTTGTGTGTTATCAGATAGTGTAGACGTTCAACAGCAGTTATAAGTGCCCTAGTTTTCTATTTACTAGTTATTCCTTAGAGTCTAAGTTGGTGTATTAACGGATGAGCGGGCTCACCCTTTATGTTCATGTCTTTCCTCCAGCTCTCCAAGTTTCCTTTCTAGCTCTCTTCTCTCCTATATTGCAGTTGTCTCCCTAACCAAATGTTTTTCAAGTTTCCATTGCATGTATGTTTCTTCCTCGTTCCTGTGGCTGAAAAACATTGTAACTAGTGAGTTTTTGTCTCAGTTTCCTGACAAGGTTTTGCATTCTGACCACTGGTTACCTAATGGGAATAAGATAAATGAAATGAGGAAGGTGGGTAGCAAAGCTTAGCTTGGCTCTTTCAGAGGCCTCTGTCACAAGATAAAGGAAACGTCTGTGTGGCAATGAGTTAAGCGAGCTGAGTGCCTCCTCCTTTGCTTGTCAAATCCACCTTGACTAGTTGGATAATAATGGATATTGATACTCCATTAGTGTGACCAGGACATGGTAGAGGTCAGGGAGAAGACTTCAAGGTACAGCTTTATGAGACATCCTTTCCCTCTTTGTCCGTTAGGTTTCTGTTCTAATCCTGCCACGCTAATTTTCTTATGTAATTATCTGTCAGCCTTTTATTTACCTTCTCTGCTTGGTTGCTGTCGTAGTCCAGAACACCATCAAGTGGCTCAAGTGCTGTAGAAATATTGCTGGGTTGTAGACTAGCTACGTCTCCCCAAGGCAGCCGCCTTCTTACATGTCACCAGCCCTATAGCAACCCTCCACCCTTCCTTCCGCCCTTTGTGCCTTTTTTTTTTTTTTTTTTTTTTTTTTTCAGTTCAGGATTGCATTTAGAGAACCAGAGTTTTGTGCTGTGGGGTTCCAGTGGCAGAGCTGGATGAGCTGGATTTTCCAGGCTGCTTCACACAATTACCCTTAATTTTGAAGAGTAATGCATTTTAAAATAATTTTTTTCTGTGTTGGCCTCTTTAACCCAAATGCATAACCACAGCTGGCTTTACCCTTGGCCCTGAAAGCATGTGGCTTGGGAGGTAGAGCTAGTTAAGGAGTTTGGTCAGATTGCGCATTTTTGGTGGAGTGAGGAGTGTATTCCAATAACACTCAGTAAGGCTGGTTTTTACTTGAGTCCTGTCCATACCCCCAGCCCGCCCCACCCCACAGTTTCCTAGATTTTTTTTATAGTGGACTTGTACCTCAGTTATTCCAATTGTGTGTCACTCTGGAAGTGACCGTTACTCAAGAATTTTGATTTGGGGGAATGAGACTGAATCTTTGCTATATTAAATAATAAATGTTCTGTACATATGCGTGTGTGTGAGACACACACACACACACACACACACACACACACACACATCCATGCAGCTCTCCTAATAGTGAAAGGTCTTTAGAAGCTGCTAAATCTCGTTTTCTCCAGTGCTGTCACTTTTACAGTAAGTCAGCATAAATCACATGAAATCAGAAATTTTGTCAAGGAATGAATATGTTTCCATCATCTCTAAGCCTACTCCACTGCCAGGAAGTGACTTTGACTCATTAAAACCGCTTTCTCAATTATTGTCCATTCTCCAACTGAAGGATTTTGAGAAACATTTGCTTGGGTTTATATGAGAGGAGCATAGTAAAGCTTTATTTATTAATTGTAGTATATTTTAAAAAGAAATGATGGGCTTATCCTTAAAATGTATATAACTATTTTCAAATTAAACTATTACTGGGCTTATAGCACCGATCATAATGCTTCATTCAGTCATTCAGTCAGTCAACAACCATTTTGCTTGTGTTTTTTTTTTTTTTTTTTTTTTTTTTTTTTTTTTTTTTTTTTTTTTTTTTTTTTTTTTCCCTCTGTTACCAGGCAGGAGTGCAGTGGCGTGATCTTGGCTCACTGCAACCTCTGCCTCCCAGTTCAAGCGATTCTCCTGCCTCAGCCTCCTGGGTAGCTGGGACTACAGGCACATGCCATTACGCTCTGCTAATTTTTGTATTTTTACCAGAGTTGGGGTTTCACCATGTTGGCCAGGATGGTCTCCATCTCTTGACCTGGTGATCTGCCTGCCTCAGCCTCCCAAAGTGCTGGGATTACAGGTGTGCACCACTGCACCCAGCCTTTGCTTGCCTTTGGTATGCTGTAGTCTGGGCACTCCGTATGTGGGGAAAGGGTAGAGAGGGCTGTAACTGAGGCAGATCTGTTAGGAGACAGTCATAACAGTATGCTAAAGGTATGTTTACCCTGATTGCAGCTCACAGAGGTAGGTGTTCACAAATGAAGTAACTTTTCAGAAAGATCTGGAAAGCTGTGTATTGAAAGAATATGATGCATCTAGAGAATAGAGCAATCATAATGGTGGAGGAAAGTCTGGAAAGGGCTTTATGTCAGGAATCCCAGGAGCTGGGTATTTGGATTGAGCAGAAAGGAAAGCCAAAGGCTTTTAGGCAAGGAAAAGCCACAGTGAGATTTCAGTCAGAGCGACCTGGAGGATAGATTAGATGGTATAGCTGGAGGGAGGGACTGAGGAAAGATGGGAGCTCCTGCTAGGCCTGCCCAAATAAACACATGGTCTTGGTCAGATGAATAAATAAACAAAGCAGTGTGCTTGCTGTGCCAGTGCAACCCGGAGACAGGTTGCCCAGCCCCCACTTTCTAGCCTGAGCCTCCCAGCAGGTGCCAGCCAGAGTCTGAGCAGAGAGAAAGGAGGGGAGGCCTGCACTCACTGTGTTTGCCTGTAGATATTGATGACAAAATTAAATGATTTGCTAACTGATTGGATTTGGGAAAAAGGAGAAGGAGTCTTCAGAGGTTTAAAGTACATGCTTGTCAAGTACATACTTGTTAATTCAGGGTTTAGATCTCCTGTTGAGTACAACAGCGGGGTGACTTCAGGTAAGTTAGTGATCTTCCTTGGGCTCAGTTTTCACATCTTTTAAATGTAGGTAATATAAGTGCCTACCTCTTGGAGTCACAGTGATGATTACATTCAATCATGATTGTAACCTAGAGTACCCTGAAAGCACTGGGTTGGATTTGCTATTATTACTGATGTTACTGTCACTGATTCAGTAGTTTCTATTCAGGTCCTTTATTAAAATAGTTTGCTAAAATAATATAAAGACATGCATTTTGTATTTAATTTTCTCCAAGTGACCTAGGTTACTCCTCCTAAACTCTTGACTAGAATTAATTTGCTTTATATGTCTTTTCTTCAAGAAAACAAGAGGACAAGTGGGGTTGGCAGGGAAAGAGGAGATGTTGGTCGAAGTCCCGATAGAAAGTTTCAGTCAGAGAGGAGGAATAAGTTCTGGTGATGTTATTACACAGCATGGTGGCAATAGTTCATAATTATATATTGTATATTTCAAAATAGCAAAAGAGGGGGATTTTAAATGTTCCCAACACAAAGGAAGGCTAAATATTATAAGTGATGGATATGTTAATTAGCCTGATTTGATCATTCCATAGGTATACATGTATCAATACATCCAGTCATAAGATATCAATGATTACTCTTTGTCAATTAAAAAGGAAACTTAAACCAATACAGGAGAAGTATCAACTGTTCAAATACAGACTGGGAAGAGTTATGATTGACTGTGAATTAAAATAATTGACATAATGAATCAAGTTAGCAATTTAGGGTCCTCAGATGAAAGTTCTTCTAAATAGATATATATCCCCAGTTCAATTTGAACTAACCTGGGATTTTACTGTTTTATTGTATTGTTTATTTTACTTTGTGGGGAGAGAATGGAAGTGGTTCCAGTGGGGCTCTTTCCCTTTTCTTGATTCCAGCTTTTGGGGGTGTTTGCATTTGTCCAAGTGTGCTGAGGGGCCCTGTGAGAAACCCCATGTCATTGGAGTAACAGTGGAGGAGCAATTGGCAGGAATTTCGTTCAGTTGAATGGGGTTTCATATGATTATGTACCTCCTAAAAGAGGCTCAGTGGGTTCATTAATGCTTTTTGAATCATTGGAACCTTCCACCAAGCAGGGGATTGTTGAAATGTTCATTGGCAGGTGGATGGTTGTAAAGTGTTAAATTTTCTTCTCTAATCTGAGCCAGATGATCAGGCTGTCGACTAGATTAGAAATTATCCTGAGGATAACAATAGAAAAATAAAAGAAGGATATCTATAGTCCCAAGTGTACAGACCCAGTGTGGCTCCATTGTCCCAGCACATTTAATTATACCAGCTTTCACTTTGAAAGTGCTCTGGGTTGGACAGTTCATTTTATGGCCACCTAAGTAGAAGCCACCTGCTTCCGTTTCCACTCATGTAAGCAAGTAGCTTGGGGGCACACCAGCTCATTAAGCAGTGACTCGTGTACCCCTTAAACAGGACTTAGTAACGGCTTTTAAGGCGTGGGTTGAAAAGAGAGAAACTTGAATCTAGACACTAAAATGCCCTGGACAGAAGTATGGGTGTGAGAGAGCCATGTGCCAGACAGAAACTACTTCTCTAAATTAGTGCTTTGAAAGTGATATCGTTTTCATTTCCACCTTGACTTCCATTACTATAGTTATGAAAATCACTTATCAAAAGGCTTTATGTAAATCTTCATCGAATCTGACAGATATACAGTCTTCAGTGTGAAAAATTTCTGGTCACTTTCTTTTACCTAGGAGAGTGGTAAACGTGGGTTATTCAACAGCTGGAGTTTCCATTGTGTAGCCATGCCTCTTTTCTATAGATCAGTATTGGTGTGTACATTGAAATAGAATCCAATGGTAAATATATGTTTAAAGGCCTGTAAGAAGACTTAGGTAGCGAAATACAGATTTACAGTAAATCACTGGAGAGTTATGCTCATACCAAAATATCTAGCAGCTTAAAAATGATTTCAAACATGTACGCATTTAGCTTTTTACCCATTTTACAGATGAGGGAATTCAGCTGTCAGGGAAGCTGGCTGCCCAACGCACATAGACTCAAAATCACACCCTGTCTTCTGCAGCATGCCATATGGTACACACTCCTGCTGCCAAGTTTGTATCACTTTTGCCTCAGTTGAACCTGTTACACTGGATCACTGTGTTGAGCTGAGCTACTTGATGAAAGATGGCTCAGGAGCATGTAAAGAGTGCCATTGGGGTGGCAAACCATTACCCCAGCTGTGGCCCATGCCTGAGGATGGTAGAGAGAAGGTTGTGTAATAAAGATTCCTTTATGTACCTAGTGAGACATCCTTCCACAGTTGTAAGCGTTGTCATATAATTATCGTCAACTTGCTTAGGGCCACGTTGAATCTTTTCAAATGCGTTGCTAACAATTCTAGCATGTGCAAGTGTGCAATGAAACAGTCTGAGACTCGGCGTCTGGACCTGGGAATGGTAAGACAGGCATATGACGGTGTCTGAAAATACAAGAAGTTGTGAAAATTCTCAGATTTGTTTTTATCTCAACATATATCTTTAAGACAATTTTTCATGACTAGATCAAAATAAGGCCCAGAGAAATGGGATGATAGCAGTTTTCATGTTGAATTTCATCGTTTCAAAATCCAGAAGTTGTATTAGGAATAGTTTGGCCCGTCCATTGTAAGTGATATGTACAAAAGAGTATCAGATCACATGCAGGGGAAAGGAAACCGTCATGGGACTTTAGTCCTTGACTAGGGAGAGACTGCTGCCTTTAACTTTCAGGAAAGGGATCAGAGTGTTTTTTAAATTCTTAATTGCTACTGTGTGTCTGAATTTGTTCCAGCATTTGATTTGGACTAGTCTTTATTTTTCTTCTTTTTCTTTTTCAAGGCTGGTCAAGTGAAGCAGTGGGAGTAGAGAAGAAACAAAGAAATCTGTAACTGGTTATGATCAATTAGTTGTGAACACCTCAGCATTTGTTCCAACTGGAAATATTCATTTGTTCATTCACAAATATTTATTGAGCACCGGCTGTGTACCATGTGGCGTACTAGGCGATACATAAACAATGGTGAACCTCTTTGCAAGAAAAAAATAGACCTGTTGATTTCATGGGCTGGGCTGCTTATATACTAGTGGAAGAAATGTACATGATCACAGGATCACGCAAATGAATGTTTAAACTATGCTAAGGGCTGTTGAGGGGGGAAGTTACTGACGCTGGGGGGCCTACAACAGGCAGATTAATGTAGTCAGGGAGGTCTGGGAGAAGGGTGAAAGAATTTTACTGGGTACAGATAACTAGCAGGTGGAGGCTGCGTAAAAGGCTGACCTTGGATGTTGCAGGAACTGAGGAGCAGAGTGCCTGAGGCTGGGAGCAATCCAGCCGTGGATTAGACTGGAGAGGAGGACTGATTGGGATCATGGGTCTGAGCTTTTATCAAAAGGGCAAAGGGAAGTCACCGAAGTGTTCTACCCAAGGGGGTGACATGATCAGATTTATGCTTTGAAAATATCCTCCTGGCTTCAATGTGTAAATTTTACATCATTTAAAATTGGTCACAATGTGATCGTACAATCACTCCTGTTAGAATGTCACCATTTCTAAAAGATCAATTTAGCCACTAGTGTCTTCTTTAAATTTTAAACAGCAATTTAAACGAGTGATTTAGCTTGGGTAATGCAACCACTTAGGAATGATGAAGTACCTAGTTCTGTGGTTTTCAGACTTCAGAATGCTTAAGAATCACTGGGGACCCAGGAAATGGCATTTTTAGCAGCCTCTCAGGTGATGCAAGTGCATGTGGTCCCAGACATCACTTTTCTCTTCTTTCAAGAAGCATGGTCCTAGAAAGTGGTAAGTAAAAAGAAATTATAAACCTCAAGGTACCACCTAATCAGGCAGTCAGAAGAGGCTGGAACCTCCTTATCACCCATGTTTGAACCTCGACCTGTTCTTCCAATACTGGGGATTTTATTCTAGTGCACCCAAAATGGATTCGAAATCCTTTGAGTTGTTTTTTTTTTTCATTTATTTCTAATCCTTTCACATGCAGCTGTTTTCTCAGATCTGTGGCTCACTCTGTGTGTCTCTGACATTTTACTTTCATCTTTGTCGCTGTTTAATAAAAATCTTGTTCCATAAGTCCCAGATGAGGTTCAGGGCCAGGCAGGGGTTCTGAGGGGGTGGGCTAGCCTGGCCTGATGATGAGGGAGATGAGAAGCCCCTCTGTGGATTTTGCTTATTTTGCCCCCTGCAGCAGGAGGCAGGGTTGTACAGGGGAGAGACTAGTTCATGACTGCCAAAATAGGGAATTGTTTTCAGAGTCACAAAGACTCGGGGACATACGGAGAATTCATTTTGGGGGAGCTTTCCTTGAGACACCCTGCTCCCTGGTGCCCGTCTTCAAATACTGCTCAGAGGCCAGCAGGGAGGGCTAAGGTGGGCTCATGGTTCTTCCCTAGCAAGTGAGTGTAAGAGCCCAGAATTTCTAGTCAGGTGAAATCAGGTTGAAATGAATATTAAGGGGAAACACCAAGCAAAAGAGAAGTCACGTGAGAGGTGTCTGGCAGTTTGGTGGGCTGGGAAAGAGAGGCCTTTGGCTTCCTTTGTGAGCGAAGTGCCTGGACCAGCATCTCCTCCTGGACTGCATGATATGTGTGGATGGTCACTTTCTCTGGGAACCTTCCGTGACTTGCTGGCATTTGCTCCTTGGACACATGAAGTGCTTCCCTGTGCTGGCACTGATTGTGCTGTTTCACACTATTTCATGTCCTTTTCCCTGAGTAGCCTCGAAGGCTCATAGCGGGTGTTCCCAGGCTGAGTCCGTAAGAAGTACTCAGTAAATGTCTGTAGACAGAAGCAGTATTTTCCATGTATGTGAGCATTGTGTCCTTTTCACAGTCCTTTAAAATGGTTTCTTCATCTTTGAGTAAGGGCCCCGGGGACACTCTATTCAGGGATGCCTGGCATGTAACTCTTGCTGTCCCCAATTTTGCCAAAGACCCAAGGTCACTGATTGAGGAGCCTCTGGGTGTAGGGGAGACACACGGCTGTGCAATGCCCTAACACTAGGAGGCAACAGTTACTGCCTTAGTGTCATTCCATTGTGCCCAAATCCACTCTAGATATAATAAACATTACAGAAGAAGAAACTAACATTTTGTCATTGCATTACTCTTTGCAGAAGTATTCCTTCCTTGCTTGTCTACTTATAATTCTCTCCTAGTCATCCAAGAGCCTACAGGGCATAGACATTAGAAGACCATAACTGGAAAGAACAGAGAAATCATTTCTTGGCCTTTCTTCCCTTCATCCACAGTTCAGCCAGTGTTGAATTTGAAGAGTCTGTTTCTTCTTCCTTCCTCTGCAGCGACTGTGGGTGACCAGCATCTGTGATACACACTGGGGGCTGGGATTTTTTACCACATGTGTGGTTACCCACATTTCATTTATTACATTCTGAGAGCACCGTGGCCTTGATAATTTATGTTTCTAGGCTATAATTGCATATTATTTTTCTAGCAGCTATCAGGGGTTTCAGCTAGCAATTGAAACTTGGTAGTGTCTTGGCTCTTCATTGCTGGAACAATTTATCCTGACTTTCAAATGCAGAGCTGAACCCATTTCTTATAAGCCAAGTAGCACACACATGGTAAACCCCCAACTCAAGTGTTCTGAGTTCACTCTGGAAATGGAGCATATTGGGGCCTTTGGAACTGCATTCTCAGACCTTTTCACATCCCCTTTCTCCTTCAGCACGATAAGCAAACAACTCTTTGCTTCCCCAGTGTGGAGAACCTGGCAGTTGCTGAGCATACCTATTCCAATTATGCATTCCAGAACTCAAGAAATGGCCATAGGATGGGGTTTGGGACTCAGTGGGACCACCTTGAAGTGGACCTGAACTAAAACTTCATCCATCACCCAGCCTTCATCAGTCCGTGCTGACTGAGGCCACAGTGGTGTTTTGAGCATCCTGGAGTTAGTGTTAGTTCAGAGCCACTGTCCATTAGTTCCCAAAACGTCTGATTATTTTGTTTTCCCCCAGTACACAGTTACCCTGGTAAAAGATTGTACATAGGTCTTCTTGGGGAAGGCTGGGAAAAAGATGAACAGAATACACTTTTGGCAGTGTGCCAGGGTCCTTCTTCAAAGGGACCTGGCCTTTCTTTCAGTCTAGCTGAGCCAGTGCACACTCACTGGCTCTCAAGTCTGAGTATTGGTTAAGGGACCATGACTCTGTTTTTATGATTCAGGTTAGACTTTTGCCTACTTGGCCTAGAACTTTTCCGTTCACATGCATCAAGTAGAAATTTAGTAGGCCTCTCATCTATTCCCACTTTTAGAAACACTGTGATCAACCAGCCAACAGTAAAGTCCTGTGCAAGTTAGACTATTCTTTTTATAATTAAATTTTGTTTTAGAGAGACAGGGTCTTGCTCTGTCACCCACGCTGGAGCGCAGTGGCATAATCATAACTCACTATAGCCTTGAACTCCTGGACTCAGGCCATGCTCTCACCTAAGCCTCCTGACGAACTAGGACTGTAGCCATGCACCACCATGCCAAGCTAGTATTTTTATTTTCTGTAGAGACAGAGTCTTGCTATATTGCCCAGGCTGGTCTCAAACTCCTAGCCTCAAAGCCTCCTGCTTTGGCCTCCCAAAGCACTGGGATTACTGACATGAGTCACTGCGCCTGGCCACGTTGGACTATTCTGATTGCTGTGTTGACCTTGTTGTCCATTAAAATGGTAATTATGCCACACTAGAAAGTGCTCGATCAGGCTTTGTGCCTGTTGCAAGGCCTGGTCCCATTTGTTCCCTTAGACACTTCCCTGAGCTGCCTTGTGGGATCCAGACCCGCATAGATCTGGGTTGAAATTACTCACCACCCACTTGCCCTGTGACTTGAAGGAAATTTATTGAGTTCTCAAAGCTTCTGTTTCCTCTTGTATAGATGGAAATGATGCCAGTGTGTGGTTGCCAAAATAAAATGAAAAAATGTAATCAACGAACAGCAGTTCTTTGGCCTCAGCTGGCATGCAATAGATGTGAAAGGATATATGAGTTTTGAACCTCTCCTTCAAAATTCTGTGGCCAGAGGCCATCACTGGTTGAAAGAGGTGGAATTAGGAGTCACCAGTGAGCTCACAGAGCACACTGTTCCTGTCTGGCTTCCTGTACCCTTCAAGTTTGCTGACAATCTGAAACACATGCTTGATTTCAGCTTTTGCAGAAAAAAATCTCATTTCATTTGAACAGGTTATGTCTGCAAAAAAATTTCACAACATTTTCTGTCCTTTTGCATTAAGACTTAAATTTCAAGTTTGCTGTGTTTTTCAGTACCACAGTTTGATTTATGTATGTTGGTTATTTTTTGTCTGTTCAGAGAAAATAAGGTCTGTCTGGGAGAGGTGACCTCTTTTGTACATACCGTAGCTTCTGAGGAATGTCTTTTGTGAGCCCTATTTGTGGACCTCATTCATTAATTCATTCTTTGAGCACTTGAGGCCAGGAAATGATGATACATATGCAGTGCCTTTGCCTTTGCCATCCTCCCCTGCCTTGCCTCTGCAGGGGAGAATGAGGTGGTGATGGACACAGCTGTAAATGCGTGGCTGATATTCTCATGCAGGCAGAAACCCAGGTAGGGATGGCAGAGGAGACATGTGTCCTGTTGGCCAAAGGCATGATGATGCTCCTGGTAGCACTCTTCAGGGACTGGTGGTCCAGACATTGAATTGGGAATCAAGAGGCCGGGGACCTATTCTTGGGGCTGACCCTGACTATCATCTGTGCGCTCCTTCAATGCCTCATTTTTCTCAGCTATAAATGTGGAGGGAGGGTGCTGGATGTGACCACTGGATCCCCAACACAAATCTGTAGGTCAGTCAGCTGCATTCAGAATCATCTCAGCAGCTTGCAAAAACTAGAGTTTGGGATCTCATCACCAGAATTCTGATTCTGTATTAAGTTCCTAAATCTCTATACAAGACTCCCTGCACCAGGTAATTGTAGTCTGAAGACCCCTTAGGGATCCCCTGATGGCCTTCTAGGTTCCTCTTCCCTCTGGTTCCATTCCTTGTCCTTCACATCCTACTGCCGTTTTAAATGTCTCTTTCAGAAAGCCTTCTTGGCCTCTAACTGAGCAGCCCTCCATAGAGGATTACTTCATGCCTCTGTGCAAGAAAGAAAAACAAAAACAAAACGCATCAGTTCGTTCACTCTCCCATCTCCCCTGCTGGCCTGAGAGGACCTGAACATAGTGATGGCACTGTAGCCAGGCATCTGTGCATCCTCTGTGCTCTGCCCACTACCTGGTATGTAGAATATGCCCAACAGGCGATGTTCAGAGCTGACCAGATGGGAGAGTGGTGAAACTGAAGATCAGCCCTTTTCCCCGCCTGTTAGCACCTCTAGGGAAGATTTAAGAGATGTTTCAAACACATCACTCCAACGTACTTGGGACTGCTCATTGTGATGCCTGATCTGCGCCAGCCTCTTCCTACCACATCTATGATGGTTACAGAGGCAACTATTCCATCCCTTAGTCTGCAGCACCCCAGAATGGATGTGGAATCACTGAAGGAGGTGAGTGGGCAAGAAAGCAAGTTGGATCCTGACAGTTTAAACTCAGGTATTTCGCAAATCCTTCCAAAATATTACTTGGCTTTTCCTCTCTATACCTCCTCCCTTGCCCAGTTGAAAAAAAAAACAACCTGAGTACATGTGCCCACATCTTCCTCTGGATGAAATAGAGTTGCACAGAGAGTAGGAAAGTTGATTTCCTAGTTATTCTCCCACATACGGAGTTCTGGGTGGCACCATCCCACACTATTTGCATCACTGAGCTATACACGCTGCCAAGACTGCATCTTAAATTTAAACACATTTGGATGAAAATAGAGAAAGGCTGAGGAAGAAAGGTGAACACTTCCCCATAAGAGGTGTGTAAGCACTATATATCGTATGTTTTTCTTCTGGCTCTTGGATTAAGGACAGAATGTTAATTAAAAAGTAAAAGGATATTCTTCTGAGCAGCAATTAATTTCAGTATTGCTCTTCTTTGATCTGCTAGGTCTTTGCATTTCTGAAAACATGGTGGAAAATATTTCCTAGGGATCTTTCTAAAACACATTTTCGTTTTATTGTTTTGATCTTTAGGCTACATGTTGACTTAAAAAAGAACCAGTGTTACAAAAAGAAATGTCATCCCAAGGTTCTGGATTCTGATTGTCACTCTGGTGACACAGATGAGATGGCTCCGGGCATATGCACATTGGTTAGCTGGTTCTGCTGAGTCCCTATCTGGAGTTGAACGTTCTGTTCAGTCAAGACCACTAAGCAGCAACATAACTGGATTCATTAGCTTGAGTTCTGAAAGCTCCTCTTAAAAGTTATTTTTGTATTCATACTACTTTAATATTTAGGGACAAGCTGTACAATTTTCTAGGTGCCAAAAGTGATCACTCAGTTGTTTTTTTTTTTTTTAATTTGGTGCTATTTTAGCTTCAAAAATATTTTATTTTTTATGGACTGTTTTGTGCCTTTGACCTAATTCTCTTTTCTCTGGGATATGTGTCCTAAGAGGATGAGGTTTATGATATTAATAATACCTACAATATTAATTCCTTTCAAATGAAACCAGCTGTCTCTGTTCCCTTTCAGCATGTCCACCTGCATACACATACACCAAACATACATCCTTCATGTAGATAAAAAGAGAAAATGCCTTTGGAGTATCTATGGGGATAACTTATTTTTCTCCCCTATTGATCAGAATGCATGGAGGCCTGGGAAACTCTGCTGGAGTACCCAAAGCCTCCAAGCTGGCAGACTTGAGCACTATTGTCTTTATTGCTTCTTTTAGCAGGATTTTCCTGGGGTTAGTGGATGTGCCATAGAGTAGGGCCCACAGGCCTCGCAGAAACGGAAGAGCGTGGCATTCACAGAAGAAATGAGCTGTCAGCTCCCTTCTCCTCTTACTATAATTTGCTATAGCCTGGAAACGAATAAGTGACAGCTATTAAAAGGGCTTAGGAATAATTGCAGTTAAAAGCAAAGATAACTGTATTATCTACTGCCACTTATGCTCACTTTTACTTTTGAAAGGGCTTAATGTTTGGACTCCATAACATGTCTGCAGAATATCATCCTGAGTCATTTTATTGATGACTAATCTAAAATATTTTTTATAGTTTGTTAGCCATCCTATAGTGTTGTTGGTTTTGCTGGCTTCTGAAGGAGGGTGATATTCCTATTGGCGTGATCTGTGACACTTTTAAGTGTTGGTCACTGCTGACCTAGGCTGAGGTGACAGGGTTCTCTCATCCAGAGCTGCAAAAGTTCTACAGCAGGTGTTTTTCCTGGCGGGAGAGCAATGGCTTTTTGTGAATTTTAGTTTTATAATTTGAAAAAGTCTTAGCTTGAAAACATATCTTTAAAAATGCCTCCTCATATCTCAGCTAATATTGCATATCACAGAGATGTCGCTGTATTCTGTAAGTTGATGTCATTCTTCCTTTAGAAAGCCATAGAGTCATCCCCGCACCTACTGTGATCTCTGACATTCAGTTTAGAAACTAGATTTGAATCTAGTTTCTAAAGAACACCCCCTTGTGGTCTGAACTACTGTATTGCCTTAGAGGGTTCAGGTTAGTGTTTGCACAGGTTAGTTTGTGTTTTTTTTGTTTGTTTGTTTTTTTCAGGAGAAAACAATCTTTTTGGTAGAAGGATCTTAGATACAAATCCTGAGTAAATGTTTCTCAGTGTATGGCATTGAAAATGAGTTAGGTATAACGCTGGCTTATAAGAAGTCTTTAAATAATTTTTAAATTAATTTTTATATGTATTTGAAAAAGAATAACAAAGACATCAAACCTGTGGTTTCCTACATTTCCTTGTTTAGGATGAGACTAACATGCAGTAATAGTAAGAGAAATATTGAGTACAATTGGGCTGGGAAATGGCCTTTGAAGAACTAGAGTTTGGGAAACGCTGATGTAAACCAAAACCTGGATTTTTTTTGCCTGTGCCACTTCTGAGGCTAGACAGGGACTGACCCGCCAAAGTTTACCTATTGGTGACCTTGAGACTGGAATCCAAACAAAATGCTGGTATGTTTGTGAATAATAACAAGGACAGCTGACCTTTACAGAGAGTCTTCTGTGAATGTTACCAAGTGATTTATATATGTTATCTCATTTAGTTCTCACTAAGGCCTTTTTTGAATTAATTACTACTTGTATTTTATTTTATAGCAAATACAGGCCAGGTATGGTGGCTCACGCCTGTAACCCAGCACTTTGGGAGGCTGAAGAGGGTGGATCACTTCAGGTCAGGAGTTTGAGACAAGCCTGGCCAACATAGTGAAAACCCGTCTCTATTAAAAACACAAAAATTAGCCAGGTGTGGTGGTGGGCACCTGTAGTACCAGCTACTTTGGAGGCTGAGGTGAGAGAATTGCTTAAGCCCAGGAGGCGGAGGTTGCAGTGAGCCGAGATTGCGCCACTGCACTCCAGCCTGGGCGACAGAGCAAGACTCTATCTCAGTAAAATAAAAACAACAAGAACAACAGAAAAACGAGAGAGGGAGAGAGAGAGAGAGAAAGAGAGACAGAGAGAGAGAGAAAAGACAACTCTAAGTTTAGAGAGGTTGAGTAATTTGCCCAGGGCCATAGAGCCAGAAAGAGCTGAGAGGAAGGAGGGACCACACCTCTGTTCATCTTAGCTCCCTGAGACGAGTTCACATCAAAGAAGATGGTGAAGAATGGATCCTTTTGTTGGTTCTAAACTGCTAGGCATGAGGGTCCAGAACTTTGTTCCGGAGACTTGCAAATGATGATTTTTATAGCCTCATTGGAATGGGGTAACTCTGCCTGGGACATCCCCTGGGAAGTTCTCAGTGTATCAGTGTGTTGAAGATTGAGAAGACTCAGGTAGAAATCAGCTTCCTTCTGTAATATTGATGGTTTTCAAACTCACTTAGCCACAGGTTCCCTTTTTCCTCCAAATAAAATCCATTATATTTTGCAGAACCAATACTCTGTGAAGGACCTATGTGGGGCCTAACCTAACGTTTTTAACTCATTTTACACATGGGACATCTGAGGTTTGTGATTACTCGGCCAAAGCCCAAACTAGCTGTTGGCAGAGCTTATATCATTAATTAATTTATTCATTCAACAGATAGATATTCAGTGCCTCCCATGTGCCAAACATGCTGGGAATTGGGGGTATAGCATTGAACCAGTGGACAAGACACAGATATAAGGAGACATGTAAACAATTTTAGATAACAATCACAAAGGACTGAATGTTTGCGCCCACACCCCCACCCCTCCAAATTCTTATGTTGAAATCCTCACCCCTAATATGATGGTATTTGAAAGTGGGGTCTTTGGGAGGGTTTTAGGTCCTGAGGGTGGAGCCCTCTGGCATTAGTGCCCTTATAAAAAGGACCCCAGAAAGCTCTCTGCTGCTCTTTCTGCCATGTGAGACAGATGGGAAGTTGGCCATCTACAGCCCAGAAGAGTGCCCTCACCAGAACACGACCCTGCTGGTACCCTGATCTCACATTTCAGCCTCTAGAACCATGAGAAGTAAATTTCTGTTGTTGATAAGCCACGCAGTCTATGGTGCTTTGTTAGAGCATCCTGAATTACTAAGGAAACCATAAATCTATGAAGACTGGAAACCCTAGCATTTCCTGGATCTTCTTAAGGCAGAGGGCTTGCCTTTTTCATCTTTCATCTTTCATCTTTGTTTTCCTGGTTTCTGGTATGGGGCAGTGATAACGCAGCTTAAGTAAACATTCATTGAACAAGCTGTTGATGGATTGGAATCCTTCCCATTCTACAACAAAATGGTTCATTATTATTATTGTTAAAAATAATGACAATAATTATTATAATATTTAATATAAATATATATAATAACATAATATAATGATTATAAAAATAATATAATAATTATTAGTTTTGCTGTATGTTACTCTGGAAAGCTTGAAACAAAATGTTCTAAGAGGTCCCCAGATTGAAGTAAATATATTGGTCACCCTTGCTAAGAAACCCATTTCCAAACAGCATTGACCTTGGACACTCATTACAGGACAGATTATTTGTGAAATGAGTAACATTTGGAAATCATCTCGGTAGGCTGTTCGGCACTGCTACGTTGCGTCATTGGCTGGAATTTTCAGATCACAACCATATTTTGATTCCCAGGCTTTTGGTCATTTTGCTAATGTGCCAGAATCTCTAAGGCCTAGCCAAATTGCTAATACTGACACATTCTTGAGGAGTATGTATGGTTTGTTCAGATACAAAAGGAATGGGACTCAGAATCTTATCAGATAGTCCTTCATGGCTTGAATCAGGGGGAACTGCCTGTGGGTATGGGGCAATCTATCCATCTAGCAGTTTTCTGATCTAGGTAGCCTACTGTGGGATACTGAATCCTTGCCCATGATTACGAGAAGGACTAACGGAAGGATGATAGCTTTCTTGCTTATATGATTCTGGCATAGGAAAACTGGCTAATGTTGGTACAGTATGAGAGGTTTTTTACTTCCACTGGACTGGACGTTTGGAGCTGCCCAGGTGGTCAGCACTGGCAGCAAAGGTGACAAAGATCAAAGCACAAGGCTTTTCCACTTGCCTCTCTTTTTCTTGAAAGAATTTGTGGCTGACGAAGGCCATTTTGCTCTGGAGGAAATGATGATCTGTTGGTGACATGCTCCTGGCCTCTTAGTTTGCTTTGTTGTCCTGGGAAGTGGGAAAGTGCCCCACTGGACCTTGATCTACATTCCACAGGGGACTCCCTGCTTTAGAGGGAACCCCTACACATGAGGTCCAAGTATGAGTATCCAATGTAGCCCCCAGCAAGTACTCACACACTCTTCATCCAGAGCAGATCATTTAGTTTAAGGGATGGGTATCATCACTTTCAGAGATGGGTATTTTAGTGATTAGAAATGCAGCTTCTCTGGTAGAGGGGAATTTTTTTTTAAAAAAAGAGGAAGAGTAATGAATCGGACACTATCTGTCAAATTCTTTGCTAGGTTTCTTGTGGAAACCTAAGTTTTCCCAAGACAGTATTTTCCTGAAAAGAAATTGATTTTGGTGTGATCCATAAAGCCATGTAGAGTGAAATAAACAATTGGTAGAAAAGGGACAAACAAATACATATATTAAAAAAATAGGAATCGATGTTTCAAAAATGAAACTCACAGTAGAAAACTGTGAGTTGTTTTTGTTTTTTTTTTTGAGATGGAGTCTGTCTTTGTCATCCAGGCTGGAGTGCGGTGGCAGGATCTGGGTTCGCTGCAACCTCTGCCTCCCGGGTTCAAGTGATTATCTGGCCTCAGCCTCCTGGGTAGCTGGGATTATGGCATCTGCCACTGCACCCAGCTAATTTTCGTATTTTTAGTAGAGTTGGGGTTTTACCATGTTGGCCAGGCTGGTCTCAAACTCCTGACCTCAGGTGATCCGCCCGCCTCGGCCTCCCAAAGTGCTGGGATTGTGCATGTGAGCCACTGTGCCTGGCCAACTGTGGGTTTTATTTAGCCTCAGAAGTACCTTTAGACATTAGGTAAAGAGACACAGCCTTAATCATATGTGTAGTTTACTGTAGGGCGTAAGAGGAGTGTCTGATGAAATTATGACATATGTTACTGAAGGGAAATGGTGCCGTGTTTTTCCTTATATATTTTGGGGAGATAACCTGTAACACAGAAGACATTGGTGCCTCACTAAGAACATGGCATCTGGAGCCTGAAGGCGTGGGGCCTGAATCCCATTTTCTTGGTTTACCAGATATGAAAATGTAAACAAGTTACGTAATGCTTTTGAATATCAATTCCCCATCTGTAAAATGGGGGTAACAATATAGACCTCTAGACTTTGCTGTGCAGACTTAACAGGCTTGGCTCATGGGATGTGGCCAAGAAATGGTAGTTTTTATTATGAACTATAGGTAGAAAAATATCTAAATGGTTTCCATGAAGCCCAGAGAGTCTGAAATGCTCTTTGGTGGTATCTTCAGACTTCATTTAGTGTGGCATCATGCTTGTCTGAGTTTTAAATTTCCAAATAAGCCTTGTAGTGCATCATTATTAGAAAACATTTTGGAGTTTACACAGTCAGTAAATGAATTTTAAAACCTTTTCTTTTCTAAATAGGAAGGCAGGTGTTGCCTGTTTCATCTGTCTACTTGTAGACCTGTTTAAGTGTTTTAAAATCCATCCATTGAAACATTTAAAATTACGAAAGCCATTTGCTTCATGACTAAACAAAATTCCCTTAAAGCCTTGTATGTTCCTGCGAACAGCTGAATCCTCTAAGAGAAGCAGGAAAACCACACAAGCTTCTCTATTAATGTTGCTGATGTGTTGTGACTTGTACCAGGTCCCTTAGGCCAAAGCAAAGCACAGATTTTTTTTTGGTGGGGGGGAAAGGCTGATGAATTAAGCCAATAACTCCAACCTCTTGGCCAGAGAAATGTAAATTCTTTCTCTAAACTTATTACAGAAATAAGATGCTTCCAGGGCTGGAAAAGACTTTGATGAATAATGCAGGCTCATTTCCCCATTGAATTTATTCCTCGATGCTATGCATATAATGGGTAATCAATAAATATTATTTGCCTGCTTTGTGTAGTTGTTTCAAATTGGGATAAGGATGAATCCATGGTGTTAAAATAGAGGAAAGCTAATTTTCTTATCCTGGGATAGGCTTTAATCTTGTTAGCCAGATGTTCTAGGCATTAGAGCTAACCAGTCAGACGAGACCACAAATATCTCAGTTGCACAATGCCATTGGCTTGGGAACTGCATTCTTACAAAGGTCATCTTTTGTATGGGGACAGAGGCAACCCTTGTCTACATTTTGGGAGGATAGGTTGGCTTCCTGGTCCTGCTCAGGTCAGAACACCACTGCCCATCACTTTTGACTCCAGTTCCTTTTAGTTACATCCCACTGTATTGTAAACTCCAAGCGGAGAGGCAAGCTTTGGCTACTGAAAATGGTTAGCCCTTCTGGCCAGCCCTGTTCGGCTGAAGTGTATAATGCATGGCTGTTTTTATCCCTGTCTGTTGGAAGAATATTCAGATATCCATTGCAATTTTGTTTTGATAACCCCTTTAATTTTCCACCCTGCCTTTTGCAGCTTCATCATTTTGCTGCATATTCAGCCCCTAAGAATCCAGGAATGAATTGATGTGCTGGCTTCAAAACAGCCTGGCATTTAGAAGTTTTGATTATAGTTGAGAATCTCCAGGCTTGACTGTTCTTAGCTTTGATATCATGAGGACTATCCTCACAGGGAAAGATTTATAGCCTCTGGGGTGAGAGCATTAATTGTGGCCCAAAGGAACTCGTGATATTTTGATAAGGTGCTTGAAGCAGTTGTTGGAAATAGAACAGAATGTATTTCTGAAGGGTGCAAGCAATTTTGAGGCCTTCTGTCTGATCATTGCAAAATGGGTGAGCACTAGGAGATCAGAAAATATGTGGTGGGCAAGGTCGAAAGAACGTCAAGCTGGATGAAATAAGAAAATGGGGAAAAGCTATTTGAGAGGAAACTTGGCATCTACTTAGTATTTGTGTCTGTTTTTCTCTTGAAATGGGCTGATGTGCTGGCAGAGGCTTCTGGCTGTTGTCAGAGATATGAACATCTGTGCTCCTTTGCAGAAACTCAGGATTCTAAAGTGTTTGGTGGAAACTGTTTAACTCTGCCACTTGCTCCATCTCCTCGTTAGGAAGAGCCCAGCCTGTGCTGCTCAGAGTGTGCTTTTAAGAGGAAGATGTGGCTTAGGGTTCTGGGCTTCACTTTTGCATACTGCGTGGCAGAAGCAGGTTTCCAGCAATGAAGTCTGAGGACATCAGATCCAAATGTGCATACTTGGTAAAAATCAGTTTGCTTGCTTGGGTCGGAAGTAAGAATGAAAGATGCCAAATTAGTAAGGCAGTTGTGATACAGGCATCTGAAAACAGCCAGCAGGATGGACAGGTCATATGTGGCTAAGTGTTGGAAGGCTTTGCTTTAGTCACTGCAGTTAATGCTAAAAGTGTTATGACTCCCAAATGTCAGTGACAATGCAATAAGAGTGTAGTTTTTGATCACTTCAAAGTTCATTGTCCTAATTCCCCTGATTAATTCTGCTGTCACCAAGTACTCTAACAAAATGGTCAGTGGAGTTACCCAGGGCATCACCGTCTAGCCAGCATGCCACTTTCCTTTAGCCAGAACCTAATCCCAGCTGTGGCATATGCAGGGAAGGCCAGGCAATGTATTTTAGCCCTGTTCTTATGGAAAGTGTCAATGGTTTATTGAACACAGCCTCGTATGTTCTTCCTAGACAGTGACGGATCCAGGTTAGGCAGGGCCTACTTTATGAAAATCACACAAAATTAAGTGCAAAAGTGAATGTTTATTTAGAATGAGAATGGGCAGGGCTCAGTCAAGTGAAAGTCTCTGAAGATTAAGGTCTCTTAGCTTCATGGTAATATATCTCTGTTCCTAATGTCCAAATATAAATGTGTTTTTCCCCTTCTTACAACCTAATAAAACTATCTTTGCTAGGTGCCCCCATGGAGCACTTTGTGCTGCTGAAGTGTGCCAGGGCAGCTATTCTCACATTGCCCTTGGAGCACACAGCGCTGTACCCTTGCTGGGAGGCAGTTTGGCTCTCAGTGAGGAGAGCACAGGACTCGTCCTGTGCATTGACTCAGGGGGTCTTACCTCTCAGCCTCTGAGAGCCCCCAGTGATTTGTATTAGGTATCTATCCATCATGAAAACATTCTCATTCTCCACTGACAGATGAATGGTTGAATTCTATTTCCGTGCAATGGAATATTACAGCAATTACAAATGATGATAAGATGTTTTGTGCAAGGAAAAATGCATGTAAGTGAAAACAGTATGATGTGAAATAGTGTGAACTCAGTTATGTAAAAATAAGTAAACTAAAATAGACTGAAATAAATGATATGAAAATGTTATCACTGGTTGTCTCTGGATGATACACATGTGACCAGACTTTATTCATCTTTATAGTACTTTCGTCTTCAACTTCATTTCCCTGCATTTACAATACAGACCAGGCACACACAGGACCTGGGCTGCGGTGCACATGGTATAGGTTTACTCCGCTTCCTCTTTCTCTGCTTCAGTCAGTATAAGAAGACAGCCTTGGTAAGCACCAGGAGGCCTCATCGTATACTTTGCTGCATCTAGCAAATTGTACACAATTATTTAAATAATGATAGTTCTGACCCCTTCATGTAAATGGCAATATTGCAGTTTTCATTTGCCCTCACATTTTACTGTTTCCAAAGTGCTATCACACATTATCATATCTAATTTTACCACAACCCTGAGAGAACAACAAAGAAAAAAAAAAAGCATACATTTTTAATGGAAAGGAGATTAAAAAAAAAAACAAACCCATCCAACTACAAACAACCCATGAATATATTGACATTTCCAGATAGCATCTCCATCTTCTTCCTCCTGTTCCCCTAATTAATCCTGCTGTTCACTAAGTACTCTAACAAAGGTAAAACATACTAATCTCTTCTCAATTAGCATAGTTTTCTGTTTAGATTTTTAATTACAAATTACAAATTTAAATACAAATATTTTAAATTATAAATACAAAGAGTATTATTTTGGGTTTTCTCCAAGCTTGGAAATCTAGCATTGTTCTACCAGAAAATGCTTCCTGCATTTCAGCTAAGGCATTTAGAAGTCCACATTGGGTCAGAGCCCGCCTACTTCCCGAGCAGCTGTCTCTTCTCCCTGCCCGCATGCTCCTCTGAAGGCTCAGCCCTGAGGGGTAAGGGTGGGGTTGTTGGGGGAGTCTCTAGGACCCTGGGACTCAACACTGGAGAGATCCCAGTCATGCTGGGTGCTCTTCTTCCCTCAACTCGTGTTCTGTACCTGCTTAGTCTTGTTGCAAGCACCCAAATCCTAGCTTCTGCAGCACCCTGAGGGCTGGGGACTTGACTCTTACCATCCGCCTCCTGCTTCACTGCCCGTTTACTGGAGAAGCTGCAGTTTGCCTCCTATGCTTAACCTGGTGACAGACACCCCCTTATAGTACCTTCACGATGACTTCTTTGATTCTGCCTGCCTGCACCTGTGTGCTTCTGGACTATTCATCTCCACGCTTGGCCCTGCCTGAGACTCCTGCAGGTCAGCATCTGACTGGTAGATGCTGGCCAGTTTACCTGAGCTGACTCTGACGTATGCACGGCGTTGCTATTCACTAGATACAGAGTTCCATTGGTGCAGCACACTTTCTTGCAGCTCCTCAAGCTCTCTCTCCTTGCCGGAGGCCTTGCTGACCCTTAGGGCCTGGGCAGATCCAATTCCAGATTCTGGAATCTCCCTACGGGCCCTACCTTATTGCAATGTACCGGGTCAGGCCACCAGATACTGCACTTTGAAAAGACGATGTTTTGAAGTTGCTAACTGCTTGGAGTACTGTGGTGCTGCAGGCTGCCGTCAGCTGGAGGTGCGGGGAGCGGAGATGCCTGAACTGATCTAGAAAATGCTTAGGAGTAGAATGCTCTAATGTGAAAATCAATTTTAAAAAACCCACTGTTAAAGACAGTTCAAAATGTGCTGCACTTTCTACCCGTAAGCAATCTCAAGTCCAGAAAAGGAACGTGGGATGAAAGTTTTAGTTTCTGTCTCTTAGCAGATAGGTCAGGGCAAGTGGAAAGAAAACAGAGGCAGGAAAGAGTGGCTGGGGCGAGCCTGCAATGCTGCGTTTTCCTGGGGTTGCTTTAACATCTCGCGATGAACTGGGTGGCTTACAACCATGCAGATTTTTTGTTCTCTCACAGTTCTGGAAGTTAGCAGTCCAAAATCAAGGAGTTGGCCTGAAGTTTCCAAGGAAGGATCTTTCCTTGCCTCTTCCAGCTGTTGGTGGCCCCAGGCAGTCCTTGGCTTGTACAGCGTCACTCCAAGCTGTGCCTCCACCTTCAGATGGCCGCCTTCTCCCTGTGTGTCTGTCTTTGCATGACATCTTCCTCTTTTTATAAAGACACCAGTCCTAGTGGGTTAGCACCTGCCCAAATGACCTTGTTTTAATTTGATTATATCTCCAGAGACCCTATTTCCAAATAAGGTCACATTCACAGCAGGATAGGACTTCAGCATGTCTTTCTCTGAGGACATCTTTCAACGCATAACAGCTGCCTCTGGTCCAGTCTTTCTATCCCCTCTTCAGCAGTGTGACCACCGGCAAAACTTCTGTGCCTGTTTTCCTGGCTGTAAAGTGGTGCCTTCTTCTAGGATTGTTGAGAGAATTGAATGAAACCATGCTTGGCAGAGTATCCTGCTCATAGAAAGTGCTCCATAGGGGTTTAGCTTTTATGGCTCCTAGCTTGCAGTCTTTTGATTTCATAAGCTAGTTCTTGGAGAAATTGAGGAAGTGAATGAGCCACACACAAAAGTAAACACTGTTGATAGGACAGGTGGTTAACTCTTTCAGTACCACAAAACACATTCTGACTTACCTGCACACAAGTTTTGCTTACAAGGTTGTTGTCAGCATTAATTTTGCTCCAAGTATTTGCTTGATTATATTCTCTTAAGCTACTCTTTGCAGCTGACCTATAACAGAAATAAATGAACTAACTAGAGATACTTTCTTCATTGGGCTTCTATCTAGAGCTAAGCTTTACTTAGGCTTTCAAATTGTAAGTAAATGCAAAGTAGCTCTCCCGGGAAAATTCCAGAGAATGTAGGCCTTGGGCTGTTCTAAGCAAATATGGCCCTCCTTTTAGGGTGGAGGTCTAAGAAATGTAGATTATGCACTGCCTAGTTCCAGGGACACCATTCATATCATGGTCTGTGCGTGTGCATGGACAAGCCTGCTCCTCTGAGTGAGGTAGCCATGGGTCCTTTCTGGGGTTCAGTTAAGTTGTAACAGTGGCATTGTCATGGTGTGAAACTTCTTATACTCCTAGTTTCATTATTCAATGAGAATAGGATTCCTGAGATTCTAAACCATATTCTGTAACTTTGGAAAATACATGTGTATATAATATTTTCCATAAAATTAAAACCTTAGAGTGGACTTCAAGTCAAACTGCTATTTTTTTCCCTGCTTTATCTTTGTGAACTTCGTATTGTCAGTTTTCCTAGCAGTTGACAAAAGTGGACAGTTTTGGTGGCATATCTGATTTTGGAAGTAAGTGCAACAATTTGAAAGCCTAAGTAAAGCTTAGCTTTAGATGGAAGCCCAATAAAGGAATTATCTCTAGTTAGTTCATGTATTTCTATTACAGGTCAGCTGCAAATCCAAAAACACAATTTTGAATTTGTATGCTCATTAAATGACACCAATAATCTGAAATGCTGGTCATGAGAACTGTAGATTTCATTTTGGAATCTTTTTTTAACTTAATTTGTATATAGGTCTCTTGACGTTTTGGGAATTTTGTTCTAAGACATGTTGAAGCTGTGCTGTAGTTATTGGGTTTATGAGTTGTTGGGGTATTATTTATTTTTAATGTACTCTGTTCTTTCCTCTTCCCAAAGCAAATAATCAAGAATTAATGTTTAACTTTAAGTTGGATTCACTCATTTTATATTGAAAGTTATTATTACTTTAATTCATGTTTATTTTCCCTGAAGCCTTGATGTATCTTTGGGAAGATACACTTTTTTCATGCATTATTTTCCTTTTCAGCATCAATTGCAGGTATTACAATCACAACAAGGAACATCTTTTGTACATATTATGTGCCAGGCCCTGTGCTGCCTGCTTTAGATGAATTATTATTACAATCATTTTATTTTTATGTCCACATTAGACTTTGCATCCCATCTATCATAGCTCACATTTTATAATCAGGACCTGAGACTGGGAAAATAAACTTGCCAAGTGGACACATTTAAAAGTCAGGGAGCCAAGCGCTGAACTCACATAGTCTCTGACTCTGGAACTATGCTCTGAAGCCCTACATTCTTGATATTGAATATATAGGAACATCTTTGCATTTGAGGACAGAAACGCACATATAGCCCAGAACTTTTCAGTGATTCCAAAGACTTCTGTATTTTCACGTAACAGAACTTTTGGGGCCACAGATTCGCTTTGCACAATCTCTTTTGTTCAGGAGTACATGCATGCTAATTTGCTCAGGCAGTAGCTAAAAGCAATGGGAGATATCCCAACAGGGCTCCATATTGCAAGAGAAATTAGTGTGGATTTAAAAATTAACAGGCTTTGAGTCTGGGCACAGTGGCTCACGCTTGTAATCCCAGCACTTTGGGAGGCCGAAGCGGGCAGATCACGAGATCAGGAGTTTGAGACCAGTCTGACCAACATGGTGAAACCCCATCTCTATTAAAAATACAAAAATTAGCCAGGCATGGTAGCACATGCCTGTAATTCCAGCTACTCAGGAGGCTAAGGCAGGAGGATTGCTTGAACCTAGGAGGTGGAGGTTGCAGTGAGCTGAGATTGTGCCACGGCCCTCCAGCCTGGGTGACAGAGGGAGACTTCATCTCAAAATAAATAAAATAAAATAAAATAAAATAAAATAAAATAAAAACAGGCTTTGTATGCAGATAACCAAGAATCAGCTGACTTACCATGAAGATGAATACTGTGGCCCCAAAGCATGTATGTTAGAAAGTAGGATATTACGTGGTTTTCTGTAATTAGTAATACCAAGGTCAAATCAACTTAGATAACTGGCTTAAAAGTTAAATAACTTGTTTGGCTTCAGGTAGTTCTCAAGTTTTTAAATACATGCTATAAGCACTGCAGTTTACAGGAGAAACAAGAAAGGAGTATTAGTGTTTTTGCAATGTTCCCAACCAGCGTTTACTTATTTACTTATTCCCACAGGGAAAGGTTCATTGTAATGCACCCAGGGATGTGTGGTAGATTTTTCCAGTGCAGCAGGTAGGATGACCTGGATGGTAAGGAACAGAAAATTGAATGCCGACTGGTTTAAACAATAAAAGCTTACATAATTGAAAAGATTAGAGGTATGGTGTGCTATAGAATTCGATTGATTTAGCCACTCTCTAGGTCATTTAGGTTTTCCTTTTTTTCCTGTCTCTGCCAAACAAGATTGGACTTTGGAGCTGGCCACAGGGCAGATTCCCCCAACTCCCCAGCAGGGTGGCAATCAGAGAATGCCAGAACAAACATTGGGTAATTTTTAAGAAGAGCGACTTGGTATATGTGTGCCCCAACAAATATCCACCACAGCCAGTGACCTGGATATGTGTAATTTAAATTAATGAATTTATCCATCCTCTCTCTTCTCCCCCTTGTAGGTGTTAATAGTCTACATGTAATTTGTAAAAGTTTCCCCCCTCAGATATTTTTGGTGAATATTTCTGTAGTTGTCCCTAAGCATAGAAAGATTTTCCAGCTAGGATACTAAGAGGCACTGTGTGGCATATTTCAATTTCCCATTACCAATTTCATAGACCTGATAAGATACTGATGTTGGCTACTAACATCAAAGAATGTTTTCTCATTTTCTTAGTGGAAAATGAATGGAATGAGTCATTCAAATGAATTCTATAATGGTTCATTGCTATATGGTTCTTATTGATACTTAATATTATTTTGATATTAAATGATGTTTAAATATCATTATTTTGATATTAAAGTGGAGGTAAATGGACTTCTGTCATATACTTTTTCACTTTGCCACTTCACAGTTTTCCTCAGTTCTCCGCATACTGAAGGGGCCTGGTGTGGTGGCTCACATCTGTAATCCTAACACTCTGGGAGGCTGAGGAGGGCAGATCACTTGAGACCTGGAGTTCCAGACCAGACTAGGCAACATGGCGAAACCCTGTCTCTACTCAAATACAAAAATTAGCCAGACATGGTGGCGCGTGGCTGTAATACTCCCTACTCTGGAGGCTGAGGCACAAGAATTGCTTGAACTCAGGAGGCAGATATTGCAGTGAGCCAAGATCATGTCACTGCACTCCAGCCTGGGTGACAGAGCAAGACTCTGTCTCCTCCCCCCCTCCAAAAAAGGTGCCAAAGGATGTTTTCTGGAATGACAGGCTGGAACTTTAGACAGCAAGAAAAAGAAAGCTAAGGGCATACTTTGCGTGTTACATGGTTGCTCATTTCTGGCTAAGGGGATTTCTTCTCGGAAGTGAAAAATATCTTCAGACAACTTGGTTCACGTGGTGATTGTCCTGCTTGCCACGTTGCACCAACTGATATTTTCCTCTTTGGGTCAGTAAATCAACCAAATGCCCTCTGTGTGCAAGGTATTTTGTGTGGTTTCGAAGTTGAACAAAACTTCCTTTTAGAAATGCAGCCTTCCTGGTCTTTCAATCTGGTCAGGGAGATGAGACAGGCACACAAATAACCACAATACAAAGGACCAAGGGGAAAGCTAGGTTCAGAAAAAGGGCCGTGGGCTTCGGAAGAGGGAAGGAAAGATTCCTGGAGAGATTAGTAAAGTCTTGTGTGCAAGGGGAAGGGAGAAGAGGGGGATTTCAGACAGAGCAAGTGTTAAGAATCTCGAGCCTAAATGTTGTGAAGCAGTTAAAATACAAATATATATATATATATATATATATATATATATAATATTAGTGACTTATTATTGTTTATTAAATCACCACAAAACTTAGTGGCTTGACCCAAGAAGAATCATTTATTCTTTCATAATTTTAGTGGGTGAGGAACCCTGGAGCAGCTTAGACAGGTGGCTCTGGCCAACGGTCCCTCATGAAGTGGTGGTCAGATGTCAGCTGGGGCTGCAGTCATTTGAAGGCTGGGCAGGGGCTGGAGGACTTGCTCCAAGGTAGTGTGCTCCTGTGACTGGCAAGCTGCTGATGGCCATGGATGTCTCTTGGGAATGCTTGAGTGTCCTTCTAGCATGGCATCTGGGCTCCCCTAGAGTGAAAGTTTGAGACAAAGACAGTCATGTGGCATCCCTTTTCTCTGACCTAGCCTTTGAAATCACATAGCATAGCTTCCCACACACTCTGTGTATTAGAGAAGAGTCACTAAGGTGGGTCTAAGGGGAGAGGATCTCACTTTTTAAAGGGAGGAACATCCAAGGATATGCACACGTGTTTTGAAACCAATACCATTCTTGAAAAAAAAATGGCAAGCAAAAACAATGGTTACATTGGTTTTTATTTAGTTGTTGTATCTCACAGTGTTTACTCATATTAGTTGGCACACCGTAGTTTTTTAGTTTTTTGATTGGTAAACTATGGTATATATAATGTCTTCATCTGTGAAACTAGTAACTTAAAGTAGAAATTGGCAATTTATCCCAGAGACATCTTACTACAGAAGCCTCCTGTAGAAGACAGACAAAGTAGAAGTCAGGGGCTCAGGCTGAAGTGGTGGTGGTGAAGGGGGCTGGCCCAGCCTTTCCTCAGTGTCTGGAAGGACCTCACAAACACCCTGGCTTCCGAGAATAGAACTCTCTGGAAGGCATTTCAGGAACCCATGCATTCCTTCTTGTGATTTTTCTTTTGAAATTCAGTTGTTCCTTTGAAGAAGGAACAAAAGAATTTCACATTGTTTTGCAAAATCCACTCTAATCGTAAGAATTTTCTGTATTATAAACATATAGTTGTGTAGCACTGAATGATGTTTAGTATCATTTCTTCCAAAACATTTTCTGTGTGTAGATGTTTGTGGGCAGAGGTGGGAAGTAGTTGAGGATGAGGAAGGGACTTTAATTTGATCAGAATCGTCTCCTCTATGGAGCATATTAGTTAAATACGTGCTTGGAGTGAACCATAACTCTGTGTTTAAAGCAGTAAAAGACATGAGCCACCATTCTCAGCAGTATCAAAACCGAAGACCTCTGTGACCATATGATCTGACACCATCATGATGTTCCTGCTGGAGTGGGGGAGGTAGAATTCTGAGAAGTGGAGAATGTGAGTGCTTTTGAATTAAGTCTCTTTGACAATTACCAGAATAATGGAAAAAGTTTGTGAACCAGACTAGGAAAAATATGCTCATTAGTCATAGGAATATTAGTTTTCTCAACATGCCAATATACTTCTGAGGTTCTCCCTTCTTCCTTGGCCCCACACACCAAGAAATGCCATTTCTGTAGACTATATGAATGAAAAGAGACCCTCTAATACAACAGAGAAATTGGAAAAGCTGAATACATTTTCTCTCTCTAACTTAATGTGCTTAAAGGGCAATAGACGGAAAATTAAATTTTATTTAAAGAATTTTGAGGATGAAAAGCACAAAGATATTAATTTTTCTCCACTGTCACTTTCCACTTTCATCACTGCTACAATTTATTATACCCACTTGTTCCTGGAAAAGAAAGAGCATAATAGCTTGCTACAGTGATTTCTTTCTAAAATAAAGTGTCGTAGGATGTTGAAAAACCAGAAGAAACCAATGGCTAGCGGTAAATGAAAGAAAGGGAACTTTATTTATTTGCAAGATGTGGACAGGCAATAATATTGCTCCTTGAATTCGTCCACTAACAATCCAGTATTAGTATCTGTGGGACTTCCCATCTAGAATATTAGTAAGGTAGAATTAGTTGCTACATCTCCATAATTATTTCTTAAAATGGCTTTCTGAGAGCCAGGAAAATGTTATACTACTTCTTGTTCCTACTTCCTGTTCTAGCTGTTTTGGGTTTTATTATGAAAATATGTAAGTGGAAGTAAAAGCCAAGCTCTTACTTAGCAGAGTGCCTGGCATGCAGTAAACATTAATTCTCCTCCTCCTCCTCTATTCTATGCCTTCTGCGCTGACCCCAGGATCCACAGAGAGAGGGTGACAAAAAGTGTCACAGCAGATAGCTCATGAATTGCATCCTTTTCATTAGTTAGCTAAAAACTCTTTCCACTCATGTCTTCTTCCCTTTGCAATTTTTTTTTCTCCAACAGGAAACTCATTGTTTTTTGTTTCTCTACTGAAAGGTGTCATGTTGCCTTCCTTTAGGGGTAGGCCAGCAGGCTCAATGATGGAACTTAGTTTTTTTTAGTTGTATTAATTTTCACTTGTTTGAATGAAGAAAGTGATTATAAACCTGGATCACTGTTCATTTCATTTTCATCCATGTATGTCATGCACTCATTCATTTGTTCATTGTAACGTTTGTAGAAGCCCCACTGTATAGGGTTGTGTGTGTGTTGAGGGGTGGGAGGGACTGGAGCAATAAGGTTACTGGAACCCAGGCATCCAGCCCTCTGTCCCTGCTTTTTTTTTGAGATGGAGTCTCACTCTGTCACCAGGCTGGAGTGCAGTGGCGTAATCTTGGCTCACTGCAATCTCTGCCTCCCGGGTTCAAGCGATTCTTCTGCCTCAGCCTAAGTAGCTGAGACTATAGGCACATGCCAGCATGCCTGGCTCATTTCTGTATTTTTAGTAGAAACGGATTTCACCATATTGTCCAGGCTGGTCTCGAACTCCTGACCTTGTGATCTGCCCGCCTCAACCTCCCAAAGTGCTGGGATTACAGGCATGAGCCACTGCACCTGGCCTTTGTCCCTGCTTGTTAGTGACTCACAGTCTGGGGTTGTGGGGAGGGATGGAGAGAAAGACATGAAGACAAGTAGATACTTTTCAAATAAGCATTTACTGAACCCTTGCTGTGATCAAGGAACTGAATCCAATTTTATGTGGATACCAGGTTTTACTAAACTTTTTTTTTCTTTCAAGGACATCATACTTTAGTAGAGGAGAGAAGATACATCTAATTTAGCAGAACTTTAGGGAGCTTTCTATGTGTCAGTCACCAGACTGCAGTAGTACTGGGGAGTTCATTTATTTTTATGTCAATTACATAAAATAATCCTTCCTATGCAAGGAAGGTAGAGACTATCTGAGCTAGAGTAATTACAGCAGGAATTGTAGAGGAAGTTGGAAGTAAAATAGTCATAGTAGTTAAGGCTTCTGACTTGGGAGTCAGATATATCTGGTTTTGAATCCTGGCTCCATTACTTAATAGCTGTGTGACTTTGGGGGAAGAAGGGGGGTAATTATCTTTTCAAGATTCAGTTTGTTATACGTAAAATTTTGATGCCACAAAAGAAATAGCACTCAAAGATTAAATCCTCTCAGCAAGGCAGTTTACTTCTATAGAAGGGTGTGGCTCACAGATGGAGCAATGGTAACTGCACATTTGGACAAGTGAGGAAAAGGGATACTTATGCCTGACGGGAGTCGCCCCTACTGCTGTGTCGTTTCCCTATTGGCTAGGGTTAGACCGCACAAGCTAGACTAATCCTGATTGGCTATTTTATAGAGAGTAGGGATCCGAGCTGGAGTGGCAGGGTGGGTGGTTTGGCAGGAAGAACGGTTACAGGCAGGCAGATCCGAGCAGGTAGCCAGGGGTGACCTAGGTCAAAGAAGGTGACCAGAGCATGTGACTGGATCAGGTGACTGAAGCGGGTGACCAGGATGAGTCAGGACGGAGCTGGGGGCCAGGCAGAACTGATGTAAACTACTGATTAGAACCGGAGAAGGTTGCTTACTGGAACTACAAGGAAGTTAGACTTTAAAATGAAGGAAAAATAACTGAACGTAATGACATAGTGATTCTTTGAAGAGAAATTTAGAACTCATTGTATCCAATAGTTTTCCTATTTGCAAAATGAGAATTATATTGATAATATTTACTGTGGTAGATGTTATTTTCCAAAATGGTCATACCAGTATATTTTATCATACATGATCTTACAATAGCCCCAAAAAACTCCTGCCATCTAGCAATAGGGCTTGTGTCCCTTCCATTTGATCTTGAGTGGAATGCTGCGACAGCTTTGACCAATAGAGCATAGCAGAAGTGGTACTACATGGCTTTCAAGGTTAAATCATAAAAAGGTTTATTCACCTCCATCTTGCTCTGCAGTGTAGCTCTTGGAACCTAGCCACCATGCTGTGAGGAAGCCCAAGCAGTCCACGGAGGGGACCAAGTGGGGAGAATTGAGGCTTCTGGCCCACAGGTCCAGTTGAGTTCCCAGCCAATAGTTAGCCTCCACTTTCCAGCCATATGAGTGACCATCTTCCGAGTGGATCCCCCAGCAAGCCCCAGTTGAGTTGCCCTGGCTGACTCTGCATGGAGCATAGACGAACCATACCTACCCAACCCTGCCCAAATTGTAGTTTCATGAGAAAAATAAAATGATATTGTTGTTATATGAGGCCAGTAAGTCTGGAGATGGTTTGTTATACATCAGCACACAATCAGGACACTTGCCATCTAAAGTTGCTAAGAGGAGTCAATGAAATAATACATAAAATTGGCATAAAATTAGTGACCCCCTAATGATAGCTCTCTTCATTATTATCGCTAGTTAAGAAAAGTTATTTCATAGATGTCAGCATTAGTTCAAAGTGAGGTCACAACCTAAAAAGCTACCCATGAACTTTTGGCATTCAGTAGGTTTTAGGAAACTAATTTTGTTCACTTTTTTTTTCACTTGCAAAACCTTGCTGTGTGTCAGCTTCCGGATCACCTTTCTGCTCGTATTGTGCTGAGTTTGTTCTGAACTCTGTGTTCTCTTGTTTCAGAGTTTCACTTAGGCTTTCTGTGTCATGGCCTGATGTGTAAACAATGTTTAAACTTCCAGATTATTTGTGAAATGTCAGGTTCAGGGCTGTTATTTTATTAAAAAACAAACAAACAAACAAAAAAACAAAACAGTTTTATCATTTTAAATGTACCGTATATTAGCATTAACTATATGTGCATTCTTATGCAACAGATCTCTAGAGCTTTTTAATTGTGATTGAAACTCTGCGCGTTGAACAACAACTTCCCCTTTCCCTCCTCCCCAGCGCCTGGCAGCTACCATTGTACTTTGTTTCTAAGAGATTGACTGTTTTAAATAATCCCTATAAGTATAATCATGCAGTGAGCGTCTTTTTGTGGCTGGCTTATCTCAGTTAGTGTCATGTCCTCAAAGTTCATCTGAGTTGTAGCACATGACAAGATCTCCTTCTGCTTTAGGCTGAATAATATTCCCTTGTATGTACATTCCTACCATTTCTTTATCCTTTCATCTATTAATGAATATTTAGGCTGCTCCTCCCTCTTGGCTATTGTGACTAATGCTGCAGTGTAGCTCTGCTGTTATTTTTTCCACTTCCCACCAATAGCAGAATCTTGTTGAAATGCATTGGAAAGACAGAGAGTAGGGGCTTATCTGAGTTCTTTGCCATTTTTTTTCCAGTGTGTCTTAGAGATTAATGCATAATGGTAGCCAGACTGCCCAGAATCTTCCTGGGGGTTTCAACTTCATTATGCCTATCTATTGTGTAACCCAGATGTGATTAGAATTAAACTTCTGCAGGGCTTTCCATTGCTTTCACAGCAGTTTTATAAGCATTATTTTATTGAACCCTGGCTGCATGATAGCTATTT
>NW_016108064.1:11489-15587 GCF_001604975.1 Cebus imitator | reverse complement strand
TTTTTGAGATTGAGTCTCCCTTGGGCTGTACTGCCCAGGCTGGAGTGCAGTGGCGCGATCTCTGCTCACTGCAACCCTTGCCTCCTGGGTTCAGGCAATCTCCTGCCTCAGCCTCCTGAGTAGCTGGGATTACAGGCACCCACCACCATGCCCAGGTAATTTTTGTATTTTTAGTATAGACGGATTTTCACCATATTGGCCAGGCTGGTCTCGAATTCCTGATCTCAAGTGATCCACCCGCCTCGGCCTCCCAAAGCACTGGGATTATACCACGCCTGGCCCAATAGCTATTTCTTTAGTATGGGGAACACAAGGGTACAAATATGCTGTGGATATAAACTCTAGTGCTACCGTATATATTTGTTGTGATAGTCAATGTTCTTTACAATTTGAGATTATAAATAGACGACACAATTTTTTGAAATTCACATTTTTAAAAAGTAATAAATATAATCAGTTTTTTCTAAAAGAACTTTTAGGTTTACAGAAACATTCTGCACAAGGTACAGAGTTTCCATATCCTCTTTCCCCTGCGGGGCTTCCCTCTTTTTTAGATGGACAGGAAGTAGAATTTATCGGTTAGTATTAAGAGGGGGCAGCATAGTGGAAGCCCTCATGAGTGCAGAGCCTGCCACTTGTCCAGAGGGCCATGATTGGGGATGTACTTGACCCTGCAGCTATCTGGGATGAGCCGCTTCTCAGTCGCCATGTCTTCAAATTCATCATCATTGAACTTGGTGAAGCCCCACTTCTTTGAGATGTGTATCTTCTGGTGGCCAAGGAACTTGAACTTGGCCCTGTGCAGGGCCTCCATCACATGCTCCTTGTTCTGCAGCTTGGTGCGGATGGACATGATCACTCGGCCAGTGTGAACCCCGGCCACTGTGCCCTGGGGCTTTCCAAAGGCACCTCGCATGCCTGTTTGGAGCCTACATGGGGGTAGTGCAAGGTCAGAGACATGAACAAACATCTGAAAGTCTTGTCTCCAAGGTCCCTTAGTGCAACCCATACAAGAAACAGGCTGCATTATGCTACCAAGGAAGCTGCTGTTTGCAGCCATTGCATACTGGGCCCTCATGAGGAGGGGAACCCAGTCGGCTAAATTGGCTGCAGAAGGGTTTCCTTCTTATTAATATTTTTTACCAGCAATGAGCCAATATTGATACATTATTATTCACTGATGTTCATCGTTTACCTTAGGGTTTACTTTTTGTTTTTTACAGTTCTATGAAATTGATCAAATGCATAATATCATTATCCACCATTATCCCATCACACAGAAGAATTTTACTATCCCCTGCTGTCCACTAATGCATCCCTCTCTCACTGCACATTGCTGGCAACTACCAATGTTTTTTACTGTCTCTATAGTTTTGCCTTTTTCAGAATGACACATAATTATAATTAAACAGTCTATCAGACTGGCTTCCTTCACTTAGAAATATGCATTTAAGATTTACCTGGGCTGAATGCGGTGTCTCACACCTATAATCCTAGCACTTTGGGAGGCTGAGGTGGGTGGATCACAAGGTCAGGGGTTCGAGACCAGCCTGGCCAACATGGTAAAAGCCCATCTCTACCAAAAATAAAAATTAGCCAGGCCTGGTGGTGCACACCTGTAATCTCAACTACTCGGGAGGCTGAGGAAGGAGAATCACTTGAACCTGGAAGATGGAGTTGCAGAGAGCTGACATAGCGCCACTGCACTCCAACCTATGTGACGCGAATGAGACTCCATCACTCTCTCTCACACACACACACACACACACACACACACACACACAGATTCATTCATGTTCCTTCACGGCATGATAGTTCATTTCGTTTCTTTCTATCTCCCAATACTCTATCACTGTGTGGATGTACAACTGTTTATTCACTCACCTATTGAAGGACGTCTTGGTTGCTTCTGAGTTTTGTCAAGTTTAAGTTAGGCTACTGTAAACATGCCTGTGCAGTTTTTTGTATAGACGTGAGCTTTTTCAACTCATTTGGGTAAATATCAAGGAATGTGATTGTTAGATTTCATGGTGAGAATGTATTTAGTGTTTCAGAAACTGCCAAGCTGTTTTCCCAAGTGTTGATGCCATTTTATCTTCCTGTCAGCAATGAGTGAGAGTTTCTGCTGCTACACATCCTCACCAGCCTTTGGTGCTGTCAGTGTTTTTTAGGTAGAGATTCTAATAGGCATGTAGTAGAATCTCATTGTTATTTTCATTTGCAGTGCCTTCGTGACTTAAGATGTTGAACAGTTTTTCATATGAGACATGTTTTTACCATTTTTATTTAAGGTTTTGAAAATTTGAATTTTAAAATCTAATCATAGACCTACAAGTTGAAAACACACACACACACACACACACACACACACACACACACACACACACAACAGTATAGTGAGGTCCCTAAACCCAGCTTCCTCCAGTGGTGAATTAGAACATAATCAAAATCAGGAAATTGACATTTTCATTTTCACAGTGCAGTGAACCCGAGTATAAACTGTGCTGGGATTTCACCAGTTTTTATACATACTCACTCTATTTTTCTGTGCATTTATAGTCCTATGAAATTTTATTGCTTGTATGGATTCTTCAACTGCAATCAAGATACAGAACTGGTCCATCACCAGAGAGATACTCCTTGGGCTACCCCTATATAGTCACATGCCTCCCTCAACTCTTGCCCCATCCCTAATCCCTGGTGACCATCGGTCTGACATATGTTAAAAAGTATCTCTAGGGGCCAGGCACAGTGGCTCATGCCAGTAATACCAGCACTTTGGGAGGGTGGCATGGGCGGATCATGAGGTCAGGAGTTTGAGACCAGCCTGACCAACATGGTGAAATCCTGTCTCTACTAAAAATACAAAAATTAGCTAGGTGTGGGTGATGCACGCCTGTAATCTCAGCCACTCGGGAAGCTGAGGCAGGAGAATCGGTTGTACCTGGGAGGCATAGGTTGCAGTGAGTTGAGATTGCGCCACTGCACTCCAGCCTGGGAAACAGAGACTTCATCTCAAATAAATAAATAAATAAATAAATCTCTAGAGTTATTAATACACTTTTGTCTCTGCATCATTATGATTTGAGAGGTTTCTTGTTTTTCCTTGTGGCTTTGGACATTTATGGGTTTAGTCTTAGGTTAGCTATAATATGAGCACATTTATCTATAGATGTGTGCATGTTTTGGTATAGATAGACATAAGTAGTTTTCAAGAAAAGGTTACAAAAGAAATCTTTTCTTCTTCGATGTTGCATATAAAGAAATTTTAATATATCTGTGCCTTCTGTAAAACCTGATGTGTAGTCATTACTGTTTAATGTAGCAGATAAATCAGGCTGATGCTATTGTGTGATAGAAAACATCACAAGTTTTCTTAGTAAGTTCCTTTAAGAAGTGACCTACTTTCGTTTATTTAAAACATGATTCAATTTACCAAAATATAATGTAGAAATAATTTTTTAGAAGAGATACTAATTGTATTCGCTAGCCAGTAAAGATACCATGATTAGAGACTGGGAGAATGATGAGAGAAAGTCAAACTGAGGCGCCACTGGGAATGTGAAGGAGTTATTGTGAGTTTCAGGTGTGGAGAAGGTGGTCTGACAATACCACTGCAGCACAAAAAAGACGTTATTTCAGATGCTGGGAACATTTTTATCTCTCAGGTTTCAGAGAGGAGGAAAGTGTATATCAGTAGCCTCTGGTGACAATTTTTTTTAAAGGAAGAAGGAGCATGGCATGTGGTATCTTGGGGTTTGGAGCACCCAAATGCCAGCCTGTGACTGCTTAAGAGGTATATCAGGGCCGGGCACAGTGGCTTATGCCTGTAATCCCAGCACTTTGGGAGGCCAAGCCAGGTGGATCAGCTGAGGTCAGGAATTTGAGACCAGCCTGGCCAACATAGTGAAACTCCATCTCTACTAAAAATACAAAAAGTTAGCAGGGTATGGTGGTGCCTGCCTGTAATTCCAGCTACTCAGGGGACTGAGGGAGGAGAATTGTTTGAGCCCGGGAGGTGGAGGTTGCAGTGAACTGAGATCAGGCCACTGCACTCCAGCCTGGGTGACAGAGTGAGACTTCATCTCAAAAAAAAAA